>NC_056751.1:649442083-649594583 GCF_019279795.1 Protopterus annectens | reverse complement strand
TGTGTCACACACCTACCAGCACAGGGTATCAAACCCCTGATGACTATGTAGTGCTACCACAGTCCTATGCAGTTATTGGATGCTCCACATAGGTTACCTGTTGTGGAGTCCTCAGAACATATATGTGATGGTGAGTGACATCTGCAACAGGGATATGGTAGCTATACTGTAGGTGAAGTACACATGACTGTCTGCATGAACAGGTGCAGCATCAACACAGCCACACTCTCACAGGGACGAACACACATTGACACACTTGGCAGGGCCAGGGATACAGATCATCACTAGTGAGATTGCCACAACACATTACTGTGCAGGTATCACTTGCACCACGTGGGTCATATGGAGGTTATATGGACAAAAGGTATGGGAGGGTGTCTGGCATCAGACAGCATGCTTCAGTATGCCACCTGGGGGTTGTAGCGAGTGTGGATGTGATCATACGCATCATACAACACACACACAAACACACAGGGTGCCAATACTGACATGCATGGGTGTATTTCTGCATGGGTATGTGGTGGTCGACTGTGCCAGTTGGCTATACAAGGCTAGGTGATGGGTATACCTTGGCATCAGGCCACATGACAATGGTCTGCATTGTGGCTCAGGGCTGTGGTTTCTGCATTTTCCCACACAAGTGGGTATTGTATCCACCATCCAGACACCTGGGTGACTATTGCGTGTGGCCAGTGGTGTGCATCGCTTGCCATGAATGTGTTCCTTAGTACATGACATGGACAGTGTCTGGGATGTGCACATCTCCCACATGCATGTACAGTGACATGTGGAACTGTACCTGGGGTTTCGTTCCCATGTTGTGTACACAGATTATCATCAGATGTGCCAGTCTTGGCCACCTGTGGCAGGAACTGGTAATGGACAGCAGGTTACCCAGCACCTACATTGATAGCATCCTAACAATATTTCCTGGTGTCTGTGGCATCTGTCCATACAGGGCATGTTTTCAGGTATGGTATGTCCTTTGTGGGTCACATGTGATGGCACCACAGGTGTTGCAAGTGTCCAGTGGGGAACATGGGGAAAGTGCACTATCTGCATGCGTGTGCCTATTGGACAGATGGACAGGGTGCCATGCCCTCTGCAGGACACTGCATTCACTCCATAGTTACTATCAGTCGCCAATATGCAGTGTACTACACACATATTGGCTGTTGCCTCGGCATGTGTGTGTGTGTGTGTGTGTGTGTGTGTGTGTGTGTGTGTGTGTGTGTGTGTGTGTGTGTGTGTCTGTGTGTGTATGAGACATGGGTTGAGAGTGTGCTTTGGGTAATACTGGGGTGGATAACTGTGATTGCCTGTCCTCGATGTCACATGTATGGTTATGGATTTGCACCCTAGCCTCTCGGCTATTTCACATCTGTTATCACTGTACAGTGGACATTGTGATATATATACTAGGACCACCATATAAGAAATTTGCAAAACCCACTTCATTGGGCCCAGGTGTCACACAATCGCACCCACCTCCACACATGATACAAGTTACACACACACACCTGTCTGGGAGTAGAACCCCTAGCTAACTAGTTTATTACACTACAGTACTACACAGCTATAATGCGTGTTACAGATATTACTGGAGTACTTCTTCCCCAAAGGTGTATATCACATTGGCTGACATCAGCAGGATTGCCAATGTAGGCCATTGGAAATGTACTGAGTGTGACTACACTAAAATGCATTGCTCCTTACACAGACATTGAAACACACACAAAACATTCCACAGCCAACATATGTGGGTGTAGAATCCCTAACAGAGGTCTATATCACTCTACAGCATGGAGCTGTTATAGGACACACCACGGGGATTACTGGAGAGCTAATTCCCCAAAAGTGTATTTCACAATGAATGATACTGGCAGAATTGCCAAAGTAGGGCATTTGACATGTACTGAGTGTGACTAGCATAAAATACATTACTCCCTACAAAGACATTGGAACACACAGAAAACATCCACAACCGACATGTGTGGGTATAGAACCCCAACAGGGGTCTATATCACACTATAGCATGGAGCTGTTAGAGAGCACACCATGGGGATTACCAACAGGGGTCTATATCACACTATAGCATGGAGTTGTTAGAGAATATACCACAGGGATTACTGAATAACTCCTTCCCCAAAGGTGTATTTCACAATGAATGACATCGGTAGGATTGCCAAAGTAGGGCATTTGATATGTACTGAGTGTGACTAGCCTAAAATTCATTTCTCCCTACAAAGACATTGAAACACACAAAATAGATCCACAACTGACATGTGTGGGTATAGAACCCCAACAGGGGGCCAGATCACTCTACAGCATGGAGCTTTTATAGGATGCACCATGGGGATTACTGGAGACCTCTTTCCTCAAAGGTGCATTTCACAATGAATGACATTGGCAGGATTGCCAAAGTAGGGCATTTGATATGTACTGAGTGTGACTAGCCTAAATACACAGACATTGAAACACACACAATAGATCTACAACCAACATGTGTGGGTATGGAACCCCAATAGAAGTCGGTATCACATTGCAGCAGTAAGCAGTTATGGCCTGCGTTATGGAGATTACTAGGCTACATTCTTCCCAGAGGTGTATTTCTAGGTGGATGACATCAGCAGCCTTGTCAAAATAGAGCATTCGAATTGTATGGAGTGTGACTACCCTAAAAAGCAGTGTGCTCTCTACAGACAGGGTCAGACAGACACACACACACTTGCCAAGTCTGGGATTAGAACATCTATCTAACAAATTTATTGCACTACACAGTTATGGGATGTGCCATAGAGATTACTGGGATGCCACTTCCCAGAGGTGTATTTCTAGGTGGATGACATCAGCAGCCTTACCAAAGTAGAGCATTTAAATTGTAGGAGGTGTGACTACCCTAAAAAGCATAGCTTTCTACACAAATAGAGTCAGACAGACACACACATATTTGCCAAGCCTGGGTTGAGAACTCCTGCCAAACTATTTTATCACACTACAGCAGTACACAGTTACGGCATACACTACAGAGATTACTGTGCTACAACCTTCCCAGAGATGTATTTCTAGGTGGATGACATCAGCAGCCTTACCAAAGCACAGCATTTAAATTGTAGAGGGTGTGACTACTCTAAACAGCACTGCTTTCTATACAGACAGACAGACACAGTTGTCAAGGCTGGAGTTAGAACTCCTATCTAATGATTCTATCACACTACAGCAGTACACAGTTACATCACACACTACAGAGATTACGGGGATAGAACCTTCCCATAGATGTATTTCTAGGTAGATTACAACAGCAGCCTTACCAAAGTAGAGCATTTAAATTGTAGGGGGTATGACTACACTAAAAAGCATAGATTTCTACACAGATAGAGTCGGACAGACACACACATAGTTGCCAAGGCTGGGGTGAGAACTCCTAACAAACTATTCTATCACACTACAGCAATACACAGTTACATCACACACTACAGAGATTACTGTGATAGAATCTTCCCAGAGATGTATTTCTAGGTGGATGACATCAGCAGCCTTACCAAAGTAGATCATTTAAATTGTATGGGTTGTGACTACCCTAAAAAAACATTACTTTCTACACAGACAGATACACACACACTTGCCAAGGCTGGGGTTAGAACTCCTACCTAATTAGTTTATTACAGTACAGCAGTATGCAGTTATGGGATGCACTACGGAGATTACTGGGGCACAGCTCTCCCAAAGGTGTATTTCACAATGGATGACCTCAGCAGGCTTGTCATACTGGGGCTATGGGGAAGACAGGGTGTGTGCATGGGCCAGAACCCATTCATCTAGGGGTTGACACACCACATGCGGGCACAACCTGGGTCATATTTCACAGGTACGTGAATACAGCTGCTAGATGACTACTTCCTTGAACAGTCATGTTGCACAGCTGATACTTGCACCACATACTCTGTAATGCTGACAGATACCGGTGGCTACTATCTGCATTGAGTGACATCTGACCCTCATGTTGCTGTGGCCCTTTGGCTGTGTGCTGGGTCGGACAGGCCTGGATAGATCCTTGTCACAGTCACCCTCTTCCACACATCTATGTATGTATACCTTTGGCTTATTATAGTGTGTTGTCCTTACATATGTGCCTGTATTCCTATCCACTGTGTGCAAAGCATGAATGGTGCATACTAAGGAGTGTCTGCACTAACATCTGCTGCTGCCAGATATGTCTGGTCCACTTGTGTTTGCAGGCATGGCTTTCATGTGTTTAAGTGTGTGGGCATGCCCAGTATGGCCATCTGTATTGAATGTGTGGATTGAGTCCAGGTAGTTTGTACTGCAGTGCTGACCTTTGTATAGTACACCTACAGGTAGCATGCTCTCTCTGCAGGGTATCCATAAATCATTTGGCATGGACTGTTCCTAAATTTCTGCATAGGATGGGGGGGGCACACCTGACTATTTCTACATTTCTACACAGGATTGTAGGGGGTGGGGGCACACCTGTCTGTTACTATATTTCTACATAGGATGGGGGGCACACCTGACTATTTCTACATTTCTACACAGGATTGGAAGGAGCACACCTGACTGTTATGACATTTCTACGTAGGCTGGGGGGGCACACCTGACTATTTCTATGTTTCTACACAGGATTGGGGGGCACACCTACTGTGGCTACATTTCTACGTCAGATGGGGGGGCACACCTGACAATTGTACACATTTGCTAGGACTGTACTGGTATGTTGGGTACACCATTTCAGTCTGTAATCTTACCTATATTGCTGACTAGAGGTATACCAGTGTAATACAGATCTTAGCTTTTAATTACCTACATATTAGTTTCTGACTTCCTACCCTTCAGAACTGACATCCCACTGGCTGACCTGCTGTAGTCTGTCTGTGTAGGCCTGGGGGGGGTGGCTACCCTACACCTCATTCAGAGGCCATAGCGCAGTCTTTGTTTTGTGTTTATCTACACCTGTCCTGCTGGCTGTGGCTGTTGTTGGGTATGTGACCCCCCCAACTAGCATGTGTGAGTCACTTACCTTGTGGGTGTCCCAGTAATGAGGGTGGTGCTGCAGGGCTGCCTTTGTCGGATGCACATAGTACACTCCCTACACATGGTTAGGCACAGGTAGTGTAATGTTTGGCATCCCTTTTACTGTATGTGAGAGTCAGAGAGAGGTGTTATTCGATGGGTCCCTCCTGTGTCAGTGTATGTGCTATGTGTTGCCTCTTTGCCAAGGCCAGGGCATATTGGGCATGCCTTCCTTCTGCCTATTGGGGCAGGCTCAGGTTGTTCCTCCTCTGAGTCATTCTGTGCCTGTGCAGGCCTTGGCAATAGTGAGGGGCTGTGTGGCCCTGCCCCATGCTGTTCCTGCTGCAGCTGTTTCCACAGGATCATATTGTGTAGCATGGCACATACAAGGACAATTTGGGTACATATAGCTGGTGAGTACTGCAAGGCTCCACCAGATGTGTCCAGGCACTGGAACCATGACTTGAGCATCCCAAACACATGCTCTACTATAAGTCTGGTCTATGCATGTGCCTCATTATGGAGTTCTTGTTCGGGTGTGTGTGCATTTCTGATGGGTGTCATCAGCCATGGCTCGAGAGCATATCCAGCATCCCCCACTAGGTGACCATCAGGGATGTCCCCACTGGCAATTCTCTTGGACAGCTGCATCAGATGCCAGATGTGGGAATTGTGATAGCTTCCAGGGCAGCCAGCACACACATTCATTATTATGCCCTGGGCCTTGCACATGACCTGGCAGCTGATGGAAGTGAAGCCTTTGCAGTTGATGTAGACCCTTCCCCGATCACCAGGTGGTGCTTTGATGCATATGCGCATGCAGTCTATAGCATCCACTACCTCAGGGTATTCTGATATTTGGTGGAACAGTTCCATATTGCTGGCGAACAAGTCACGGGTGTTGGGGAAATATATGTGCTCACCGACATGTGCTGACATGGCATCCAGGAACTGGTGGAGTACCCTGGATGCTGATGCCTGTGAAATCTCCATCATATTCCCAGTTGGCCTTTGGAAGGTACCTGTAGCTAGTATTCTTAGGCCTAAACATACCTTGGTATCCACTGGGATGGGTTCCCCTCTGTTAGTTCTGTGTGTCAGGCATGGCCAGCACACCTCAACAATTTGCTGTAGGAGGTCCTTGTGCCCTCTATAGCACTCCACTATCTCCAGCTCATGTAGCCCCTGGTAGGTTACCATGGGTCTGTACACTCTTCTCCGTCTCCTCACTGTGGGTTGGTGGACAGCATTCATATCCTCACCACCCTCAGCCTCTTCCACAAGTTTGTGTATGATAGCTATTGCAACCCTATCATTTTGCTGTAGTGAGTGTTAAAAGTTCCCTGCTTGTTTACACCGGTGGTGTAGAGTGTGAGAAAAACCAGAGGAGAAGGTGTTTGCATAGTTTATAGTAAAGTTCTGGGCTGGGCTGGGCTGGTCTGCTGCCTGTGTAAATTGGCTGTTTTTGATGCATTTCACTTGCCAGCTAAGCTAGTTCTCCTTGATTAACTTCCTACTGCTGTTTTCCTTTCCCATTGCTTTCCTGTTTAAACCCTTGTGTGCACCACTCAAACACAGTGGTCAAATGTGCACACTACTGCTATTTCCTGGTTTAACCTCTTTTTTCTTCCTGTAAAACCCGGTGCATGGCACGCACACTCGCTTAGGCATTTTAAAGAGTTCTAAGCAAGTTTAGACACCCCCCCCAGCTTAACTGTGCTAAGCTAGGAGCAAAGCCATGCCACAGGGCTTCAATCTACTTACAGTATGCCTGACACACACCCCCATGATGTCACCTAATTCCTAGGCTTGCACCAAGCTATTTCTAGTCTTACACTGTTGGAACCTGACTCACATGCTGGGTAAAACTGGGATTCACTATCCTTCCCCTCATTTGCATAGGATTGCCTGCTAATGCATAGTTACATATCTCACACTGAGCCTCCCCCCTTAGCAACCCCTACTCACTGACCAGGTTGTCTTCTGCCTGCCATTGACTTGCATGGCAGAATAGTGATTTTAGTTAGACTGCTTATTTAAGGTTTACTTTATTATTTTCCCCCTGATCCCGTTTGCACACCAATACCCAATGCTTAAACAGCCGAGATCGGCTAAAAAAATAAAAGTTGATTTTTCTATTTTTTGTTTTGTTTGCAATGCCAATGGCCTTATACTTGGCAATTGGCATGCTTACTACATGATATGCAGCCTTTATTTGGGGCTGTCACAGCTCCGTTTTGGATTTTTCAGAAATGTACCCGGTTATTAACCGAGTACATTTCTGCAGATAGCACTAGTCTTGCATGGACTGTTGCGAGCTTTCTAGATTGCAAAATCACCTCATTTGCATAGATTTCTCCTGCAAATGGGGTTATTTGCATACCAGGACTTAGTCCATGCAGGATTAGTGCAGGAGCACTCCTGCACGCCCCTGCAGGCTGTTCCTGGATTGCACAGCAGACATATTGCCTGCTTGAGCTCCTGTGCAAGCTTTTGAGAATCGGGGGTCAGTTTTTCTTCTTGATACACATTTTTTAGATAGGAAATAAAAGATGTATATTGTCCTATTACCCACATAAACAAGCCATCATCCAACCAGACAGTCAGACACAAACACACACTCACTTAGATAAAGACATAGAAAGAAACAGAGAGAGAGATAGACAGATAGATAGATTAGAGATAGATAGATAGACAGATAGATAGATAGATAGATAGATAGATAGATAGATAGATAGATAGATAGATAGAACATGTGTGCCGCATATCTTGGTGATCACCTCTACAAATGCATGGGGGACATCTTACTGACAGAAGAAGAAAGCAAAACTAATAAATACAAAAAAGAGCAGCACCAAAGATATTTGAAAAGAAATACAGGCAAAGGCATCCAGATATGGAAAATTTTACAGTACAAAAAGAAGAAAACAAAGACATAGCATAGAAAGGAGAATTAGCAAAGGTGAAGTTAAAGAAATAGACTCTGTGGTGGTGGATTACCTGCAAAGTGAAGGATTTAGTGTAGAAAATCTAACTCTGTTAATACCACAGCAGGATAGAATAATGAATCTCCAAATTAAAGAGTGGAGCAGGAATTTTCTTATCAGTTTCCATATGAGGATACTATAGAGCCTTCAGTAGGAAGCAGTACAAATTGTTAGTTGGAGTTGCACAGCAAGGGAAGGAACCGGAAACTGTGTAACTCTGATGCAGTCAGCCTTGTGGAGTGATAGGCCAGTGAGTTCCCATATGAAAGAGCAACAGATGACACAGGATGAAACTGGAGAGAATATGTCAGAGGAATATGCTCTGGAACTTTCTTTTGAATGCCCATGTGACAAAGAGAAATATTGCCAGCCAAGCTAGCTGAAAGTTTGCAAATAATTATATGTAATTTGTGAACATCTACATGATTCATATGCTTGCCTTAAATATGTATTAGAACTGTATGTTATGTGAATATTAAACTGCTTGTACAAAAGTGTTTGTTGAACAAGGTTTATATAGTACTGAGCCTACATGTGTGACCACAGTGTACCCTGCCAGATTAGAACAGAAATGTATATAAACTAATGTACCTGTGTAAATGTATATGTTTTAATAGTGGGAACTAGAACACAGAGGGTTAACTTGCATAACTTCAAGAAAATTTTTGAAATTAAATTGTTTTATGACTGTGCTATAAAAGTTAGTTTCAATGCAGCAAGGAGACAGGATGTCTAGAACTAGGAAGCCTTCTGCAGTATATTGTAAGTGTTTTAGTGTTTTATGTCTTCTAGCAGCTGCAAACATCTGAAGACTATGTATTTTCACAGGGAGATGCTAGATGCTGCATCAGTGGGTGTTGTTTGTGAGCCTGGGAACTAAAGTCAGGTGACAAAAAGTGATGTCATCCTGCAAATATCCCTGCAGCAATATTTGAGATATTAATTTAAGAACTCTGTCGAGAGAGAGAGAGAGGGCATTTTGTATTTTGTCTTTGACCTAACAAGAACATCCATTCACCATCTCTACACTTGCCTTGCTGTAAGTAAGTTAACTATGGTACAGACATTTCTTTTAGTTATAGTTAGAAATATAGTAAATATTAGTTTAGAAGTTTTCTGTATTTATGTAAGACTGTCCTGCAATGCTGTTTTAAATATTTCCTGTTATTTTGAACTCTGAAGTTATTGTGATGATTTACTGTGTATTTTCTCTTTTGTTTATTATTTATTATTAAATATATTTAAACATATCTTTGTGGCTGATATCTGTGAGACATATTTAAGCTCTGAGAGTACTTGCATGGGCCACTCCTAATAGCCTTGTCTCTTGGTCAAACTACCATTTAGATTAATAGTAACATTACACAGTAGGATTGGACATCCTTTGTTAAGGGCCTTAAAGTAGCTGATAAGGGGTTCTGGTGGCAGTGGTAACTACCTTATAGTCTGGGCAGAAGGAGGCGTAGCTAGTAAACCTGTACCAGCTTTGCCCAGGTGTGTGTATGTGTAGAACAAGTCTCCAAGAGTATGTGTGTCAGCTACTTGGGCCGGGACCCAAAGCACTGGTTGGACAGAAAGAGTGTTGGAGGACTTGGCTTGGAATGCTGGCCAAGGACTCAACTCTACAGCTATGCCAGTGGGGAGTCTTATTGGGAATGTGGAGAAAGACAGAGAAACCAGCCCCAGACTGACTGTGGTCTCTTTGTGCTCTTAAGGGAAACTGCACTTTACTGTGTGCGTACTTGTCATCTGCCCAGTCCATAAGTATCCCACTGTTCCCAGTGGTAAGGATTGAGGCTCCCTGACTACTGGGCCAGTGCAGGGGCATCACAGCCCAGAGGAAATGGAGAGCAAAGAATGTGCCCTCAGTTTAGAATAAAATGAACTAAGGAAAGAGTTGCTTGATTTAATAGAAATGGATAAAGGTATTAAGTTCATTGAAAGAAACAGACTACAGAAAGCCAGTAAGACCCAAAATGTTGTAAGTTTATAAAAGAAATGATTACAGCTATCAGGACTGTTCATAGAAATTCATGTGATATAGCAGAAGCAAATATGATATATTACTGTGCAGCTAAATTAATAACAGATAAAGTCTTACCACAAAAACACAGGTTAGTAAGTGAAAGGAAGGGGAGAAATCAAATGCCACAATCGAAGCATTCAATACAGAAAACTATAATGCAATTAAAACAAGAAGTGTCATGTTAGAAGAGTGCAGAAGAGGGAACAGATCAACAAAGATACTCAGAAAGATAGACGTGATAAAAGCAATGCACAGTATCACAACAGATCAGGATGTATCATAGTCTATTACAAATAATCTCCTGCGACTTAAAGTGGGAGACCAACATAGGGTCCATCATAAAAAAGGCACAACAGCAAATGTACTTTCTGTGACAGCTGAGGAAGTTCAACCTCCCACAGGAACTGTTGAGTCAGTTCTATATAATATTCATTGAGTCTGTTCTCAGCTCATCCATAACAGTGTGGTTTGGATCTCTGTCTAATCAAGACAATAATAGGTTATATTGAATAGTCAGGTCTGCAGAAAATATTATTAGTGCTAGTTTACCCTCCTTACAGAACCTGTGCTATTCCAGAGTCATGAAAAGGGCAGGGAAAATTATCACCGACCCTTCACATCCAGGCCACCATCTTTTTGAACTATTACCATCAGCCAGGCATTATAGATTGATACACACCAAAACAAGCAGGTATAAGAACAGTTTTTTCCACAGGCCATCAAGTTCATAAATGGTTAACTCAGCTTATTATGTTGGGGTTTTCTTTTCCCAAGCCTAAGAGGATTCAGCAGTATTGTTTACATATTGTTAATACTTGTTTCTTTCAGACTTTATTTCAGTATTTCACTTACTGGATTGCATTTTGCACCTTGTATGAATATGTATATGTATTTGTATATGTATATTTACATTTTTTCTCTTGTTCTTAATAGTTGCATGTATGTCATTTGTCTTGTTCTTGATAGCTGTATGTATGTTGTTTATGTAATTCATACTTGGAGAGTCATTGAAACTGGAGTCACATTCCTCATATTTGCTCATATTTGGCCAATAAATGTGATTCTGATTCTGATAATAAACTAAATATATCAGCAAAGGCAAAAACCTTGAAAATATGCAGATAAATATAAATAAAAAGTACAAAATAAATAATTTATTGATTACCCAAAAAAAGTTTTATAGAGAATTGGAAAACAAGGAAAAAAGAATTGAAACACCACCAAAAGAAGAAGAAATAGACACATTTTGGAGAAATATCTATGAAGATCCTTTGGAACATAACAAAGATGCTGATGGATTGACTAAGTAATAGAAAGAGAAAGAAGTTCAAATGTACAGAACATGAAATGGTACGAAGTAACAGCCAGAGAAATTAAAACAAAATTAATAAAAACTCTTAATTGGAAAACCTCAGGCCCAGAAGCAGTACCTAACTTATGGATAAAAGTATTAACATCTTTACATGAAGATTTAGCCATCAGTAAGAACTATTTATATGCATACCCCGAATAGATGCCAACCCGGTTAACAACAGGAAAAACAATACTTCCTTTACAGTGAACCTAGAAGCTATGCTAAAAACTGTAGACCACTTCCCTTCTGACGATGTGTAAATTATACACTGGTAATGATGCCAATAGAGTTTATAGTCATTTAGAAGAAAACTCAGTCATGGCAGTAGAACAAAAGGTTAACAATAGAAAGTCATATACGTGGAACACAGGATCATTTGTTGTTAAATAAAGCTGTAACGAAGAACTGTAAAAAGGAGAAGAACCCAAGTATGGCATGGATAGACTACAAAAAAGCATTTGCCAGCATCCCACATTCATGGATAAAAGAGTGCTTACAGATGTGTAAGGTACATCCTACACTGATCAATTACATTTCAGCAACCATGGAAGAGTGGCAAACCACTTTGCAGTTAAGCCATGATACAGAACAAATGATTATACCATGGATAAAAATTCAAATGGGGATATTCCAGAGTAACTCTTTGTCAGTGCTGCTCTCTTGTCTTACCCTTAACACATTAAGCTGTCTGCTTTTAGCTCCCAGAAAACAAAAGTGTAGAGACTTCACGTCGTCTTTTTGTGGATGATTTAAAACTATATAGTTCATCAGATCAGGAACTGAAAGGATAACTACAAGTGGTCAAAAATGTCTCAGTTGATATAAGAATGTCAAAAACAAACCTTTAAGGAAGGAAAGCTGCAGCACCAAGAAAGTATCAGCCTGAGACAGGAATGTGATATGAAAAAACTCGGGCAACATGGACAAATGTGAATGAAACTTAGTAAGGATTATTTTAGAAAACTAAAATTAATATTGAAAACAGAGCTGACATCTAGAAACAAAGTCCAAGCTACTATAAACCAATTTGCTCTTCCTGTCCTAACTTACAGTTTTGGAGTGATTGACTGCCCACAAAAGGTACTGGATCAGCTGGACAAGAAAACAAGAAAAATGCCTCATGCTTACCAAATGTTTTTTAAAAATCAGTGTATATGATATAGTCCCCATTCTGAAGGAGGTATAAGCCTCCTCAAAACTGATTGCATGTATAGGTCTGCACTCATAGGACTGCATACATATCTGCTGACCTCACAAGATCCAAACATAGTGAAAGCTTTAAAACATGAGGATAATAAGTCTAAGATGACTTCCCTGCTTAGTTTAGAAGAGGCATATTGGTGTCAAGTGAGAATGGAAATCAAACCAGAAGTAGATAAAAAATCAGGCCGCAACTGAATATGCCGATAAACAAAAGAAAGAATATAATGTGAAGGATCAGATGAGAAGGCAAGAAATGTGGAAAGTCCATGACTATAGCTGCAAGTACAGAAAGCTCTTGGAACAACCTCATGTCGATCAGAACCAAATGTAGGAATGGTTAAGGAGAGATGAATTTAAACCAAAAGATGAAAGGTTGATATACTTACACAATGGTTTACAAAGTCTATTGAACATGTGAGAGAAACGGGTTTTGTAAAACAGAATTGGAAACAGTTGTACATCTTGTTGCTGGATGTGCTACACTAATGACAGAAGGACTGTAGACTGAAAGGCATATTAATGTGGCAAGACTGTTGCACTGGGGATTATGCAGACATTATAATACTGAAGTAGCTGACAAGCATTGAAAACATGAACTACAAAGCATTTTAGAAAATAAAGTTTATATAACATGAGATCACGCATTACAGTTCAAAAAATAGATGCAAGAAAACCAAATATAGTAGTTCATGGAAACAAGACAAAAGTAGCATTGGTCATTGAAATAACTACACCTAGTGACTACAGTGTTTTATGTAGAGAGAGACACAAAGCTATAAAATACCAGGATTTACAGGCAGATTCAAGGCAATGTGGAAGAAAGATGCCTAGGCAGTTCCAATAGTTGTAGGAGCACTGGATCTTATAAAACAGAATTTACAGTCATACATGAACATGTTACCAATACATGTAACCCCATACGAATTGCAGGAGCCATTACTGAGCACATTGCAATTGCTGCAAAGAGCACTTCAAGCTGACATCAAAGATTGAAACAATACTAATTTCATGAACTTTAATCGTACTTTGACTTAGGAATGGAGTCCATTCCTGTCATGGTATTAGAAACTCCAAAGACTTGGAGAAAGTAAAAAAGGCAGAAAAAGTGGAAGATGTACAACAATGGGGCACAAAGAACAACTGGTATGTCAACATCAGTTTCACTATTTTTTGTTGTCCTACTGATAGTTTAGTTACCCAGAAACACAAATAATTCCTCTTTATACAGCAGGGGTACAATGTGCACCCAAGGGAATCCATTGTCACTGAGCTGTTGGGCTACAGCCTGTCTAATTTATTTATTTTATTTTATTTACTGTACTGGGTTTGTGTGACTGGGTTTAGTCAAAATCCCTTTTCAGTAGAAGCCCCAGGAGAAAAGCTACAACAATTACAAACATTTTTAAACAGACACTCAGTAATGTACATGATTGGAAATCAAATAATATATATTAACAATTACACGTATGTTTGCTAATTACATTACATTGCATTCACATGAAAGCAGAGGCAACTATTACAGTATAAAAGATGCATTAGTAGATGATGAACACTAAGTATTTGAAGAGGTGCATTAGTGGGTGTGTCAAATGCAAAGAAATGGAGTAAGATAAGGACGCGGTAAGGCAGAAAATGTTAATATTATAGTAAAGAAGTGGTATGTGTATCAGGTTCAGAGAGTATTTTATATACAACTATCATAAGCTTTATATTAGAAATGTAGACTTGGGGTGTGAGCAGTGTCACAAAATACTGTATATAGTTGGGAGATGCTAATAAAAATATTCAGGTATTAATAAGGGTAGATGTGGGGCATAGGATTCTGAATGAAGAAAAATGGTTTGACCATATGGTACACTGAAGATAACAATGACACTTATCCTAGAGATCTGCAGGAGTAGATCCATTTATTTAATAGTTGATGTTTTAGTTCTGTTTTAAATATGTTTGCATTCTGAATGGATTGAAGTGGTAGTGAGATGTGGTTCCATAGTTTATCTACACTATTAGAGCACAGAGCATCAACTGCAGTGTTAAATTACTTGGTTATGGTGATTACTGATCTTTTTTCTTGAGTGTAAATTTTTTGGGGGAGTAGTATTGAATTGTTTATATGTTGGGCAGTTTTCTGGCTTATTGAGAAGTCTGTGTGTTGAATTTAGCTGAGAAAGAGCTACATGATGTGGAGTTCTAACCAGTCTAATTCTCCGAGAGCTAGGCAGTGATGTGCAATATTGTTATAGTTTACTGTCCATTTGGATATCTTATTATAACATTGTTCAAGTCTGGACAGTTGTGAGACTTGAAAATTAGTGAAGTTTGGGACAGGATAGAGGAGATGGCAGTAATACAACAGAGTCTATAAGCCTTCTGGCTGTATTAGTGAGATAGGTTTTTACTGTGTGTAAGATACCTAGTTTTTTTATGATTTTTTTTTAAACATGAGAGATACATGGTAGTCAAATTTGAAGTGGTCATGTATGATGACAGGTAGTGTCCAGGCACTGGAACCATGACTTGAGCATCCCAAACACATGCTCTACTATAAGTCTGGTCTATGCATGTGCCTCATTATGGAGTTCTTGTTCGGGTGTGTGTGCATTTCTGATGGGTGTCATCAGCCATGGCTCGAGAGCATATCCAGCATCTCCCACTAGGTGACCATCAGGGATGTCCCCACTGGCAATTCTCTTGGACAGCTACATCAGATGCCAGATGTGGGAATTGTGATAGCTTCCAGGGCAGCCAGCACACACATTCATTATTATGCCCTGGGCCTTGCACATGACCTGGCAGCTGATGGAAGTGAAGCCTTTGCAGTTGATGTAGACCCTTCCCCAATCACCAGGTGGTGCTTTGATGCATATGAGCATGCAGTCTATAGCATCCACTACCTCAGGGTATTCTGATATTTGGTGGAACAGTTCCATATTGCTGGCGAACAAGTCACGGGTGTTGGGGAAATATATGTGCTCACCGACATGTGCTGACATGGCATCCAGGAACTGGTGGAGTACCCTGGATGCTGATGCCTGTGAAATCTCCATCATATCCCCAGTTGGCCTTTGGAAGGTACCTGTAGCTAGTATTCTTAGGCCTAAACATACCTTGGTATCCACTGGGATGGGTTCCCCTCTGTTAGTTCTGTGTGTCAGGCATGGCCAGCACACCTCAACAATTTGCTGTAGGAGGTCCCTGTGCCCTCTATAGCACTCCACTATCTCCAGCTCATGTAGCCCCTGGTAGGTTACCATGGGTCTGTACACTCTTCTCCGTCTCCTCACTGTGGGTTGGTGGACAGCATTCATATCCTCACCACCCTCAGCCTCTTCCACAAGTTTGTGTATGATAGCTATTGCAACCCTATCATTTTGCTGTAGTGAGTGTTAAAAGTTCCCTGCTTGTTTACACCGGTGGTGTAGAGTGTGAGAAAAACCAGAGGAGAAGGTGTTTGCATAGTTTATAGTAAAGTTCTGGGCTGGGCTGGGCTGGTCTGCTGCCTGTGTAAATTGGCTGTTTTTGATGCATTTCACTTGCCAGCTAAGCTAGTTCTCCTTGATTAACTTCCTACTGCTGTTTTCCTTTCCCACTGCTTTCCTGTTTAAACCCGTGTGTGCACTGCTCAAACACAGTGGTCAAATGTGCACACTACTGCTATTTCCTGGTTTAACCTCTTTTTTCTTCCTGTAAAACCCGGTGCATGGCACGCACACTCGCTTAGGCATTTTAAAGAGTTCTAAGCAAGTTTAGACACCCCCCCCCCTAGCTTAACTGTGCTAAGCTAGGAGCAAAGCCATGCCACAGGGCTTCAATCTACTTACAGTATGCCTGACACACACCCCCATGATGTCACCTAATTCCTAGGCTTGCACCAAGCTATTTCTAGTCTTACACTGTTGGAACCTGACTCACATGCTGGGTAAAACTGGGATTCACTATCCTTACCCTCATTTGCATAGGATTGCCTGCTAATGCATAGTTACATATCTCACACTGAGCCTCCCCCCTTAGCAACCCCTACTCACTGACCAGGTTGTCTTCTGCCTGCCATTGACTTGCATGGCAGAATAGTGATTTTAGTTAGACTGCTTATTTAAGGTTTATTTTATTATTTTCCCCCTGATCCCGTTTGCACACCAATGCCCAATGCTTAAACAGCCGAGATCGGCTAAAAAAATAAAAGTTGATTTTTCTATTTTTTGTTTTGTTTGCAATGCCAATGGCCTTATACTTGGCAATTGGCATGCTTACTACATGATATGCAGCCTTTATTTGGGGCTGTCACAGCTCTGTTTTGGATTTTTCAGAAATGTACCCGGTTATTAACCGAGTACATTTCTGCAGATAGCACTAGTCTTGCATGGACTGTTGCGAGCTTTCTAGATTGCAAAATCACCTCATTTGCATAGATTTCTCCTGCAAATGGGGTTATTTGCATACCAGGACTTAGTCCATGCAGGATTAGTGCAGGAGCACTCCTGCACGCCCCTGCAGGCTGTTCCTGGATTGCACAGCAGACATATTGTTGTGAGACTTTAAAATTAGTGAAGTTTGGGACAGGATAGAGGAGATGGCAGTAATACAACAGAGTCTATAAGCCTTCTGGCTGTATTAGTGAGATAGGTTTTTACTGTGTGTAAGATACCTAGTTTTTTTATGATTTTTTTTTAAACATGAGAGATACATGGTAGTCAAATTTGAAGTGGTCATGTATGATGACAGGTAGTTTACATTATTGAATTTTTAAAATGTCAAACCCCATATGGTCGAGAAAATATGATAGAAAATATAAATGAACGAACACAAAAAAAAATCAGTAAATGCAGTGTATCCCCACACCTCCTGCTAATTATGTATACCACATCTGATGTCCTACTAAAATGGGAAAAAGGATAAATTCCCCGATCCTCGCTATAACTTGATCTCAGTACAGACAGTTCAGTTTTTAAACTGTCAGTCATATGATCTCATCCTTGTAATCAATTTTTTTTAACTTCAGCTATGTTTAGTGTTTTAAAATTTTGATAATGTAAACTAGATCCCTATGATGACAGAGTAACTTTGTGTGATTTACTTGTTCTGTCATAGTGTTGTTGGCAGAGATGATAATTAATAGGGTGTGAAGAACAGTAATTTTTTTAGGGTTTAGAATTAGTTGTGAGTTTTTAGCAATGTTTTTCTTTCTATCAATGAAACAGATTGCTGTGTAAGGTCATGAAATTTAGTGAAAGACTTGGCAGAGTGGATTGGGGTAGCATCATCAATGTATTGAACTAGGGTGGCATTTCATGTAGCAATGTAGAGATCATTGATAAATATGTTAAAAAGTATGTATCCTAGTATAGATCCTTGTGGGACATTAATACTTACTGGCAAGAGGGTCGAAAAAAGTTTTTTGCACTTCGCTGCTCGTGCTCTGTTTGTGAGGTAGCTAAGGAACCACTGCAGTGAAGGTTGGTGACCCCTAGGATGAGAGTTTCTACAAGTGTTTCAGTTGGGATACAGCATCAAAAGCTTTTAATAAGTCTAGAAAGATGGTGGGCACTAGGCTTCTGATGTTTCTGTGGGAGTTGGCAGTATTAACAGAATACATCAATTAAAAACCTTATTTTAACAAAGTTTTATTTTTTCAAATTTCTGCAGCTTTCTGTGTCCGTCTGATCCTGGATTCAGCTTGTTCCAAGCTATACAACAACCAAGGTGTTTCTTATTTCTTTGTTATCTGTTCAAAGTCCTGTTTAGCAGTTTGTGCCAGTTTTTATAGGTTCATAGATTTAGGCTAACTGCCCTTATGGACCATATTACGCCTAGCCAATTACTTCATGTGAGAATCAAACCCTGCACCCTGTTTAGATGTCTCATTCTGACACTATAACCGTTAGAAAACATGCTTGGATTTTCCAAATGCAGATACACTTGACCAAACTATTCCCATATGCACGAGGGGTGCAGATCTTCTTGATCTTGCCCTATTTCTGCTACTTGAACCACCCTGCTTATTAGTGCCTCCATAGTAAATATGAGCATGTCCCTGTGATCTTCTCTATGAAAGCTGCCTTGTGGACCCTATTAACTCCTGTTTGTTCAGGGATTCCTCCAAAACCAGATATCTGCCATTTATTGATCTTAAGAGTCACAGATAGTGTAAATCCCCATCAAGTCTTGTACCCAGGCTGTTTCCTACTGCTCTATATTTTACTCCTTCTTGGATAGATGCATTCAGTCATCCATCCCTGGCCATAGGTTCATAGGTTCATAGGTAGCTACTAGGCTATTGGCCCTAGGGCCTATGCAAGCCTAGCCAAAAAGGTACCCTGGCTTTCGCCACCCAAGAAAATTATTTTCCTGTGCCCCTGTCAAGCAGAACCACAGAAGTGATCCCAGGGGTAATTTCCTATTACTCATCCAATCATCAAGATTTTTCTTGAAGAGTGCTAATGAGGAGCTCTGTTTGACATAGATTGGTAGTCTGTTCCAGAGTATGGGAAGTCTCTGGGACAGGAATCTATCCCTCCAGCATGTTCTGTTTATTGTGGTGACAAGGTTTAGGTCCCTAGAGCATGTAGCTCATAGGGAGTGGGATTTCTTTAAGTGGAGCATGTCCAACAGCTCTGGGTTTGACATAGCTTTGTATGTTAGGCAGAGAATGCCTCTGAGTAGGCGATATGTGACGGAGTAAAGCTGGAATTTTTTGAGATGGTCTGCCTAAGGCATCTGTTTGAGGCCAGTAATCCTCTTTGTGAGGAATTTTTGCGGCCTTTCCAGTTGTTGTAGATGTCTTGTGAGGTACATACCAAAAGGGGCGTTGTACTCTATAATGGGTCTAATGAGTGATGAGTAGAGGGGAACAATGACCTCTTTTTTTCTGGATGAGAAACCTTTTGTGATGAGGTGTGCCATGTAGAAGGATTTCCTGACCATTGTGGCTATGTGATTATCAAAGAGGAGACTACTGTCCACCTGTGTCCCAAGGTCTCTTATCACACTTTCAGTGTTAAGTAGACTACTGCCTATGTGGTAGTTCATGGGTACAGAGTTTTTACCAATCATTAAATGAAGTCCTTTTAATCAAAATGGTAAGTAAGTCTCTCAAATTTACCATAAGAAAATGGAAAGCCAACTTTGAACTTAGGATTGCAACAATTTCAAAGGACAGCTATAAAGCTTTCTTCAGCTATATTAGGAAGCTTACAGGTAACTGTAAATTTTGTGCTGAACTTATCTCCAATGGTATCTCTTTCTCTAACACAAGAACATTGCTACAATTCTTGCAATCAAATTCTCTTTTAACTTCACTCTATAACCTCCCCTCACACTAATCCTCCTGAAATCAATGTGAAGTAAGTCATTTTGGCACTTTCCAGCACTGAAAACACTACTTCTATGGGTCCTGACACTATCCCTAGATGCTTTCTGAGAAACGTAAAGTCCATCTTAGCAGAACCTTTTCATCTACGGTTATGTCCCTAAGGGGTGGAGATTGACAGTTGTGGAGCCTTTGCAGAAAGGTGGTCCATCTACTGACACCAAGAATTACATGCCATTATTTGCAAGGCTGTGGAATGTGCTGTAGTTGAGGAAATAATGATGTAGGCAGTCTTATAATCACAGATACACTACAGTTCAGCTTTTTAAAAGTCAGACCATGCCTAGCCAGCCTGGTTGAGTGCTTTAAAAGGGTTGCTGAGGAAATGGTAAGAGGTGTACCAGCCACACTGCTTATATCGATCTTGCCAAGGCCT
The DNA here is from genome assembly GCF_019279795.1 of Protopterus annectens. NCBI lineage: Eukaryota > Metazoa > Chordata > Ceratodontiformes > Protopteridae > Protopterus > Protopterus annectens. Next base: position 649,574,240 of record NC_056751.1, on the reverse strand, counting down.
TTGATACCATCCTGCTTGCTGAGATTATTGCAAACTCTTCTAACTCAACATTAGCTTATACAAGCAACTTATTTTCTGCTCTGGTCCAGCGTTTTTTTTATTTTATATTAGCTTATACATAGTTTGCCGGACTGGTAATTGGCTGCGTGATAGATCCCATACCATTAAGGACAGGGTTTTGTCACCAGTGGAGTCCTGTAAGTCTCTGTTCTGCCCCCCCCCCAGTGAAATACTTTAAGGAGTGGCTGAAGAGATCTGGAGAAGGAAGCCTTTGGCACCAGGGATTGTGAGTAAAACAGAGGTGCTCAAAGTAGCCAGTGAAAGTTTCATGGACCAAGCTAAGCCCTACTGGTCTTAGTCCTGAAGGTAACTGAGATGAAACTCTGAGCATTAGATCCTGTAATTACTAAAACCTGTAACCCACCTAATGAGCCAAGTTTACAACCAGTACCTGGTAGCCGAAAAACTCTTTAGAACCTCCATCAAAAATAATCCTGATTAAAACAGCAGATTACTAGACCACTAATCTTTTTTTCAAAAACAGGCCAAAATTCTAGGAAAGCTAATAAACAAGCATAACTTGCAATACCAAGCAAAATATGACATAAATACCATAAATAAGCATGGATTCAGGCCAGAGGCAAGAGCATCAGTTGTTGTTGTTGTCTTTCGGCTTTTCCCGGTTAGGGGTCACCACAGCGGAACTCCGGTCTGCTAATGATTGGCAGTAGATTTTTACAGTTAGTTACAAAATAGATACCTGTACTGATGCTCTTGCCTATTCGCAGTGGTGCAGCGGTAGCATTGTTGCCTCACAGCAAGAGGTTCTCCCATTCGATTCTCAGCTAGTGTGCGGGGAGTGCCTTCTGTGTGGAGTCTGCATGTCCTCCCCGCGGGTCGAGTGGTGTTCCGAAAGACATGCATGAATGGGCGTGCCTTTGTTGATGGTTGGGCGTCGAGCTGGCAACTCAACACCATGAAAATCTACTGCCAATCATTAGCAGACTGGAGCATCAGTACAGGTATTTATTTTGTAACTAACTATGTTATAACAGATTTATATGAAGTAATAGTAAATGGTACAAGTTTCCGTGACTACATAAAAAGCTGTTGATACTCTAAATGTTGTACTAATCCTTACTAACAAAATGCAGGAATTTCTAGCAATGTATGAAATAATTCAACAAATCCATGGCAAACAGAGGCATAACTGTGCATATTAATAACCCCTTACAGTGAACCATCCTTAGTAAAAGAGCACCATATCACTCAGTGCTATAAGCTCTACTGGTTTCCTATTTTTTTTTTTTTTATTAATGAACTTATACTAAAATTGCCAAATCTAAATACTGCAGCACTCTTCAAAGACAACATTGCTGTCCTGCAAAGTTGATCTTCTTTAAGATGTGGTATTTTACTAATATAGTTAACTGGTGTGATAAAAATTACATTATCATAAGCATGAAGCAAAAGAAAAATTCATGTTAGGTGGCATGGTACTTGTTGAAATCTTGCAAAACAATGTTGTGTTCATAACAACTTCATCTAGCACTGTTTGGAATCTAATATGGCCATCAGGGGACATGGATGGTGTCCTGTAGCAGGCTATGAGTTGGTAGTTTGCCTTATTTAGAGTAATCTGAAGTTATATGATTTCTGTTTTGTGGGTCTTTAGGAATCTGACAGGAAATGACAAAACATAAGGACATCCACTGCTTCAGCAACCTTGCACCATTCCTCTCCAAGATAGATGGACAAAAGGGTCTTCTCAGATGACAGGTACGATTTCGTATGCAATCTTCATCTCCTCTGGACTCCCCCTTCCTGGGATTGCACTAAAGGTTATGTGTAAGAAGGAGCACATTGACTCCATAGTACAGGGTTTCAGCCTCTATATGGACAACATTCAGTGGGGTGTTTCTTTCCCATGCCCCTTAATGACTGCAAATTTGAAGACATTTTGAGCTTATCATTGTTAATGTGACCCCAAGACACCCCTTTGAATTTGGGGACATCTTGACAGAAGCCTTCCACTTAATCACATCTTCTTCTTGGGTGGGGCCATCTGAAGATGAGATCGTTAACTCATTCCCTCCAAAGGAGTCCTGGAAGTTTACACTGTAACTTCCAATGGACAGAGCCTAAGCTTTTTTACAGAATTAAATTATGTCCTCACATTTCAACCGAAAGTTCATACCTATGGTTCTGCAGAGGTGGCAGTTTCCTGACATGTCTGGCTCTGTCTCACACAGTTTGCAGGAAATTCCAAAGCCCAGTTACTGAATCTTCCTTTTGACAGTTCCTTACTCTTTGTTGAGCCAAATTAGAAAAGCAGGTATGTGAAGGCAATACCTCTCTAAGGTTGGCAAAAAATTCCAGGCACCTCAGCATCGGTTTACTAGGATAGATCATATCAAGTGGAAGCTTTGATTTCTTTTCTCCCAGTGTAGCAGTTTTTCAGGATCTGACAGAGGCCACAGACATGACTGCATTTTTCAGAATGGGCATGCTCCCATAGAAAGAGGATCTCAGCAAAACTGGCATGTATCACAAGGCTATCCAGAAAAACCACCAGCATGGGAGGCAGGAAAATGAGGTGAAAGGAAGATTCCTTTAATCCAACAAAATATACGTTCTGGTACCTCGACAATTCGCCTTCATGTGTATGTATCACAAGGCTGCCAGTAGGGTGGAAGTTTTCATATCTCCGAGGTCTTACTTGACTGATCGACTCTGGTGGCAGTTCAGGGTTGTTTGTCTTTCCATCTGGGGGAGTTAGGGACCATCACACATAGATGGATAAGAAAGGGGTTCAGAATGAAGAGATGGGGTCATCAACGTAAGGAGAGTAGTATTGCTGGAACTGAAATCTATGAGTCTTGTTGAGTACCTGGAAATGGTGGACCCTGTTGGTACAAAGTTTCCCCAAGATGACACTGATATTTTATATATCATGAAGAAAAGTACACCAAAAATAAAAAAAGACTTGGTTCACAGATCCAAGGATAAAAAGAATATACATTCTTGGCATTAAACTGTGGCATTAACATTGGTCTGAAGTAGTCTACACTTCTTGAAAATAGTTTAGTAGATGAAAGTACTTATCTTTTGTTTAAGTAGCTTAATAAAGTTTCATTTTAGTTCATTCAAACTGTGTTTTTATTTTTGTTCATTCAGTGATATAGTTACCTGACCCTTATTGCCTAAAGGTAGTGGCTGTTGGTCATTTCATGGTTGGAAGAAGTAATAGCCATAGAAATTGAGACAAAATTAGGAAATGCTCATAATTTCAGAAACCTCAAGTTGAGATCCAATACCCAATTTCTGTCTAAAAGTATTAACATCTTTACAGAATGATTTAGAATTAAGTAAAAAAAATATTTATATACACATCTCAAATGGATTCCAGACTGGTTAACAACTGAAGACTGAACCTGCAAGCCATACCTAAGAACTATAGACCATAGCTTGCCTTCTGACAACATCACAGAGTTTTTTTTTTCAGAAAAATGTATTTATTAAGGTTTCCTTGAAAACTTGATAGATGTTACAACAATACACATAATGCATCTCACAGAGGCTATTATATATCTCAAGATCAACTGAATGAATTGGATCATAGGAAATTACTAGGCTATTGGGCCTGAGGCCCTTACAAGCCTAGCCAAAAATGTAGCCCATGTTTCAACAAGTCAGAACCCTATGCCACTGTCCTATGGCTATAACAGTAAATTATATAACAGTAAATTCAGCTATGTTTATACAATATGATATCACATTTAACGAATACAAAAAGTATGTGTAAAATTGGCTAGCAACAAAATCATTAAAATAGTCTAAGAACTTACTAGTTAAGAACAACGCAACAGGGCAACAGTTATTTAAAATACTTAAGGTACAGATAGCTGTTTTATCTATGATAATAAAAGTGCAAAGCATGTTACCTTAGAACACTTCTCTGTGAGCTATAATCATGCCATATGAACATCATCCAAACGACCTTGGTTGAGATATAATTCCTAGTATTGTAGGCCATCTGTCGAGTTATCCTTCCTTTTTTTTGTCTCTTTGCAATAAGTACATCTGCCTGGAAAATCTGTTGGAGAATGTTTAAATACTCCAGGAACTGTGGGGGAGAGTTCTGCTTCCAAAGGTATATGCTCACCATTTTTTCCACTAGAATCATGGCATGTGATACATGGTGCACATTTCAGTCAGGTCAATAGTCATATATGACTAGATTCTCTCTCGAGGTACTTTTAGATATTGGTAGGTGTTCTGCATAGTCCCAGAATTGCTGCCAAAAGGAACGTAGCTCGGGCCAACTTGATATAATGTGCATCCAAGAAGCTGGTTTAGGTATATCTTTACACCTCTAACAAGTGGCATTTGCTAGTAGATATCTCTTGAACGAAGATTAAGGGGATAAAAATAACACGTGTAGATCTTTTCATGAAAACAACTGCCATTGAATGGTGAAGTCACACTGTTTAAGGCTAATTTGTGAGATAGTTCCTTACACATCTCCCTCATGTACATCTCTTTAAAAGTATCTGTTGAGTTGTATAGCCACTCACTAATTTGAGAGTGCAGCAAGGAACAATCTTTAATGTGTCCATCTGAGTCATGATACATTGTTTTTATATATTGGGAGGTACTGCTTAATGAGGACTTTTGATAATAGCAAAAGAAAAGGTAGCTCATGTGGGAAATTATCAAGTGCCAGAAAGGAAATTTTCATAGTGTAGGGCAGACTTGATGGTCCATGGAGGGTGCATGTCTTGACAATAGAGTGCTATGTACATCTGGCTAATGAATCTTTTTATGCTAGCACAATGTTGGGAATTCACATGGCCCCAGGATGTTTGGACACGTAATATAGATGATGTAGATAGAGGCAAGGTTCAAGTTAAAAGGAAGACATCAAAATTGATTATGGAAGGACTGAAAAACAACACTGTAAGAAAAAAGAGGAGAAAGACAGAAGCTGAGAACATGGCTCAAGGTGTGGATGTATAAAGCCAGCTGGATTAGAATTATATGCAAGTGTAATATGCAATGAAAACAGTGGGATTAATAAGACTAATGGTGATGAAGATTATTCCTTTGTAACAATTGATAGAGCAGATATTACTAAATTAGAAGTTGAAGATTCTTCAAATCTGGTTGGAAAAGATATTCTTGTAATTGGCGTTTCAATTGTTAGAGGAAATGATACTTACATTTGCAAAGAATATAATGAACATTAAATAGGTGATACTTGCCAGAAGCAAAAATAGAAGATAGAAGGCAGGCCTTATAATTCCTTAATGTAAGGAAGAATGGATCTGCTTTTATTCATGTCAGTACAAATGAACTCATCCACAAGGACTCTCTGTCTGTTAGTAGGGAACTTAGAGCCCTCTTAGATAAGACAGCTTGTGTAGGTGTTAAGGTGTATTTTCAGAAATCAGGTATAGAAAGGAGTGTCACATCACTGTGAATGAAAATATTTTTTGGGTACATACCTACATGAAAAATTGTCCCGTTTTTAAAAATGGAAATGTGTATAGAGCATCTGAGTCAAAATCTGGGCACATGTATTCACACAGGATGGAGTGCACTTGTCAAGATCAAGGAAGATAATTATTGCAGCAGAAATTTTGCAATATTTGAAAAACACAAGGCAGGATTTTTGCAAGGTCAAAAATTGAATAGTTCACAGATAGCAAAATCTGATGCATCTTTGATGGTTGCTATTGGTAGGAGCATTAGTAATAAAGTTTTTTTTTATTACAGAATTTGCTATGTTCCCATAAGATTGATGCTGTTATTGTTTGTGGAACATGGTTAAAGAACAGTGACTGGAAGCCTTCTGTCTGGGCATAAATGTATTTACTGTAACAGACATTCTTACAAAAAATCAGGTGGAGGTCTTATGATAGGGATTAAACATACAGCTAGATTCAAAAAATCCTACACAGTCCATTTCCACCATGACATGATAATTACAACATATGCAGTCTAAAGGTATGCTAATCAAACAACCAATCCAAGATGGAGGAGCTGTTCAACAAGGTATAAAGCAACTGTGTAGACTCAGTGCTGCTTTCCCTCCAAATTCCAAAACTTACTGGAATACAGAAATGGAAAGGAGTCTACACAGAAACAATGTTAGGTGCTGCTGTTGCTTTAATTCATGTGTATGTGCAATATTCTGAAGTATATGCTGCTGCTAATAGACCAAGGCCAAGAAACAAAAAACTTTTCAGACCATGGGTAACTTATCACAACCTACATGATGTGGAAATTGTTGAGCACTACAGGGTGGATAGAGACACACTACAAGAACTCTGCAACCTCTGTTGTCCTCAACTCAGAGCCAGGGCAAACCTAGGTAAACCCATCCGAATGGAGACAAAGGTATGTGTAACACTTACAATCTTAGCCTTAGGTACCTTTCAGAGACCAACAGGGGAACATGCTGGGGATGTCATAGGCATCAGCATCCAGGATCCTCCATCAATTCCTGAATGCTATGCAGCACTATGTCAGGGACTACATATATTTTCCCCATACACCTGAGGACAGGGCCAGAAATATGCAGGAGATCTACCTTGTAGCAAACTGCCCTGAAGTACTGGGTAGAATGGATTGCACACATATAGAAATCAAGTCACCACTCAGGGAATACAGAAGGCTCTACATTAATGGAAAGTGCTTTCACTCCATTAACTGACAAATTGTATGTCATGCCAATGGAATCATCTTGAACATTTGTGCTGGCAACGCTGGCAGTTACCACGACTCACATGTCTGGCACACCTCCCAACTGTATCAGATGTTCACTTGGGGGGGCATATCCAACAGGGTCATTTACTGGGGATGCACTTTATGCATTGCAACCGTGGCTGATGACACCATCAGAAATGCACACACGCCCACTGAAGAATGCCATAACGAGGCACACATTCAAACAAGAAATATCATAGAGCATTTGTTTGGGCTGCTGAAGTTGCAGTTCCAGTGCCTAGATACATCTTGGGCAGCCCTGCATTACAATCCATGGGCATTTACTGAAATATTCACAGTATGTGCCATACTACACAACATCATTCTGAGAAAACAGCTTCAGCAAGATCAACAAGGGGAAGAAGCACACATCCCACCACCAGTGCCATGATCACCACAGCCACACACAGATGAGGAGTCAGAGGAGGAACCAGCAGCTGCTGTGGTGGTAGGCAGATGTAGTCATACACAATATGCCCTCGCATTGGCTAAGAGATAATGCATAGCACAGTAACTCATCACCTAAGTGGCTAAAACCTTCCTCTTACACACATGCGTATAGTAACATTGATGCCAGGCAACACTTATAACCTTTACCTTCCCATGCATTGGCTGTCTACTGCTTGCATCAGACAGAGTCATCTCTGAACTAAAACTGTTGCAACTGCTGCATTTCCAAGGTAAGTACTGAACCTGGGATACATTGTGTAATAATATGAATGAATGGCATATCCTTGCATGTTGTTACTTGGTAATGTAAGCAAGTAAAAGGTGTGAGATTTGTACAGAAATTACCTTAATATATGACAGTAAAAACGTATTTGACTTATATGTTTCTATTATTAAGTAGTAGGCCTCAGGCATCAAATATTCACACAGTCATAACTCTCAAAAGTAATGATGCTCACTGCATGCCCTCAGTTTAGCATCATATGTTTGTACTGGAAATCATTAAAGAAAGAAGTTGGAAAATGATGAGACATATTGCAGTTCCAGACTTCACAACCCTGGCAAGATCATTAACAACAAAGTTGGGAAATTTTGATCACCTAACTTTCCAAGACCAGTATAAGTCAAAGCGACAATTACCATTTCAACATCACAAACCCAGTATACTAAGCACTAAGTCAGCTCTGCACCCTGAGCATCAGACATAAAGCTTATGTATCTCTGAATTCAAAAGGTGCAAACAGGGAGTTGTCATCACTTGCACGGGGTGTTGTGTGTGGGAACAGGAAGCCTAGACTGACACAAAAGTTCAGTGAATGTGTGTGAGTAAGAAAGAGAAGCAGGTAGACATGTGGATAAACCAGCAAATGACCAGTGAGACAAAAAGAGTTTTAAGCTGCACAGCTGAACCATGGTTAGATCTGACCACAAACTAATCACCTTGGAACCCCCCCCCCCAAAGGTAACCACCATGAAAAACTTCTCCAAAGCTAACTTTGGGCTCCTAAAAACAGAGGTGGCTAAATTCATGTCACCCGTGCAAATGGAGAATAGTTGCATGACCGCCGAATCATACACTAATGCACTGTATGAACACATACACAAACGCATGGATCTCGCCATACCCAATAGAACCAAGACTCCCTCTTCCAAAAAAAAGGAAGCCAATCTGGTGGTCCCCTGCCATAAACAAACTCTACAACAGAAGGAGGAAACTGATGTGGAATAAGGTGAAGTCCCAAGACTGGAAAAACTCCCTTATCAGCCTCAACAAAAAATGGAGATCCCTCATTAAATCCTCTAAAGCTGGCTATGAAAACAAAATTGCAGCAGATTGTAAAGACAACTGCAAGGCCTTCTATAGTTATGTAAAGAATCTCCATGGCAATACCCAGATATGCTCTGAGCTACTGTACAACGGTACCTCCTATATCGGGCCAACAGATATTTGTCAATATACTGGCCGACAGATTCAGTGCCAAATTTATCCCTTTATTCCCCCCTACAGGACCAATCACAACACCAGTAGATTGCCAGGCACCCAGTATTACTGTGCACATGTTAAAACAACACAGTCTAAGGCCAAGAATACAGCTTCTATGGGACCTGACAATATAAAACCTCCAAACAAAGCAGCAAACAGGCAGGGAAACCAGCAGAGAAACACCAACTCACAATAAGGAGAACAAACCCGTCAATGAGCAGTAAACCACACTCCTGGAGATAAAACTGTTTTATTCTAACGTGTCACAACTGTAGCAACGTTTTCATTGTTAAAACAACTTCTTCAGATAACAACCACTCCTCTCCACAAACTAAATACAAAAAACACTTAATTGATAAATTACATAATTAACAAATTAAAGCAAAAGCATACTGACTGAAGGTATTCTTTACAAATATGCACATTAGGCACTCAATAAATATTCACATGTAATTCAAATACTTTCAGTATTATATGCATCAAAACTTGTACATATTATTTGTATACAAAATCAACTCCTCCTAAAATCATTTTAAAATATAAAATACTCATCACATAAAATGTAACATAGTATACCTAAATATATATTGCTGCATCAACATCATAGCTCTTCACAAAAATATGTGTTATATGTTGTATATTTTCAACCAATTGTAAATTTTAATAATAAACTCACAATATGAATTTTTTTAAAAAACATGTAAGAAACACAATGAATAGACACAATGTAGCATCTAAAATTCTCATTATATGCATTTTGAAAGAAGTATGTATATACTACACAAAACAATGAAAGTCTATCTACACCCTACAGTTGTTCAGCTTTCAATTTTAAATAAGGACCTGACAATATGCCTGGCTGTGTTCTACATGAACTACAGAGTGAGCTGGCGCTTCACCTGTGTGCCCTGTTCAATCACAGCCTCACCTTAGGCTTTGTCCCTACTGAATGGTGCACTGCTACAGTCATCCCTCTACACAAAGGAGGAGCAACTATAGACACTAGGAACTATTGCCCCATTAGCCTGATGAGTCTGATATGCAAAACCATGGAACACATCATCATGGACCTAATAAACAAGGATATAGGGAATATCCAAACTCTGGATTCTACACAGTTTGGTTTTGTGAAGGGTAGATCATGCCTGCTCAACTTGTTCGACTTCTTTTAGTCAGTCATCAGAGCTGCGGATAAAGGCAAGGTGGTTCATACAGCCTACCTTGATCTGGCCAAGCCCTTTGATACCATTCCCCACTCAGGAATCATAGAAAAACTCACTAAGCTAGGCATCAACCCCTATATCACTAGGTGGGTTACAAACTGGCTCACAGATAGAACCCACAGTGTGAAAGTAGCTGATTCTATGTCAGACTGCTGACTCATCACGAGTGGAGTCTCACAGAGTCCGGTCCTGGGTCCTCTCCTGTTTGGTACCCACTTCTCTGACATCCAGGCCAACAAGAAAGGGACTCTGGCTGGCATGGCTGAGAAAGTTTGCAGACAGTTGCAAGTTGGGAGCTATTATTAACTTCCCAAGTGATGTTGACATCCTACAGAATGGCCTCACTTAGACCACCGACTGGTGTCAGAACTGTGGCCTTAAGCTCAATGCCAAAAAATGTGTCGTCATTCCCTTTGGGAAAAACCCTGTTCCCATGAATTACCACTTTGATGGTAGTCCACTGAACACAGAAGGACTTATAAGAGATCTGGGAACACAGGTTGACAGCAACCTCTCTTTTTATCACCACATTGCTACTGTGGTCAGAAAGTCCTTCTATGTGGCATATCTCATTACTAAGGGTTTTGCATCCAGGAAGAAAGAGGTCATTGACTCCCTCTACTCTTCCCTCATTAGACCAATTATCGAGTACAGTGCCCCATTTGCCATGTACCTCAGTAGACACCTGCAACTACTGGAGAGGCCATGAAAGTACCTCACAAAGAGGATCCTAGGCCTTAAACACCTCTCCTATATGGACAGACTCAAAAATAACTCCAGCTATTCTCTGTCTCATATTGCCTACTTAGAGGTGATCTCTGCTTGACTTACAAAGCCATGACTGACCTAGGTCTGTTAGAAATACTACATCTAAAAAATCCCAATTCCTCCACACCACACCCTCCAGAGACCTCAACCTCATTACCACAATCAACAGAATGTACTGGAGGAACAGGTTAATAACCCAGAGACTGCCCATGGTATGGAATAGACTTCCCATACATGTCAAGCAAAGCACCTCACCGACCCTCTTCAAGAGAAATCTTGATGAGTGGATGGGAAATAGAAAATTCACCCCGGGGATACCTCCAGTGGCTCTACTCAACAGAGACACTGGGAACTAAGGTCAGGTGGCATGATGCCAGGTTAGTCCTATGGCTAGGCTTGTAAAGGCCCCAGGGCCATCAGCCTAGCACACACCTATGAACCTGTGTAACTGTTGTGTGTGTGTCTGTGGGGTACTCCAGGTGAAATTGGTGTGTGAGTGTCTGTATTAGCTCTACATCTTGATATGTCAGACAGGTATTAATCACGCATGGTAGAGGTGGCATTTCATCATTGCCATCCCTGACCATGAGAACTGGCTCTGCCAGGAGTTGCACCTTCACCCCTAGTACCAATATAATCACAGCCCACTGCAGCTGCTCTCCTCAGTACAGATATGCTCATGTCATTGGCGCTATGGTGCACCTGCTCATATGTCCTGCTGTGGCCACCCACAGCATTAACATTGTTGACAATCTGCACCAAATATTAATTCTGCATGAGATATCTCCCCATCACCTTTCAAGCAGGAAGGCACCATGTTGCCTAAAAGCATCAACGATAACCTAGTTTTCAGCATCAGTGATAACCTGGTTTTCAGCTTTAGTGAAGGGTGGTTTTCAAGGATTGAGATGCCTTGGTGGCATAGTCCTTATGTGTCCTGAAAGACAACAGAAGGATAATACATATAAGTACCACATAACTACAAAATAACTGTTCCCAGATAAAACAGAAATGGTAGCATCTCAGTATTCTTAAAGAAACATAAAACAGTCTAGAGATTTGAAATATGAACAACAGGCTTGAATAGAAAAAGAAGAGTAAGAATAGCAACATATCCTTGTTTGTGCCATAACAGAAATGCAGTTTTTCTCACCCCTCCCCAAAGGAACAAGCAAATGACACATTTTGCTAACGAACCACCTTTGATGTGCTAAAATTGCTATCAAATGAACTATCCCTGAAACATGTCTACAGATTTATCACAGAAAATTCTATTTTAAGGTATTTCCAATCATGTATACCTGTGAAATGCCTTGACAAGCATGCCCATGGAATAAGTATACTGCTGATTAATACATACAGATAACATTGCAAAAGCCATTGCTTCAGATTTTTCTTAATTACATTCCAGCATAAGCAAGCATACCTCCGCAAGTTCAGTAATCCTCTGTGCAGATATATCCTAAATTAATAGGCTCTGTTCTATATTCTCAACATGAACAAGTCTCCTCAACTTCAGTTTTCCTAGATACATGTTTGCCTTTTCATATGGTGTAGATTCAGGGCTATTAGCACAGTGAAGATGCTAATTAGCTGTGAACTCATTCGAATTACTGAATCCCAAATACTTGGCTGCATGTAGAAAATGAAAACATTGTGCAGGCACTCCCTCAGTGTTTGGTTTTAATGGATTGCAACTGTGAATGATTACTAGTTGGGAGAAAGAAAACACAGCAATGCAGGTAGCCCTACCTCAAGTGGGTGTGTCAGGTTAGACCTACAAAGTGTTAGATGTAAGGTTGGAAATGTAACTAAGCAGCACACAATTTACAGGTTCTAGTCTATAACATCCAACCTTCCCTTCATTTGTTGTCAACTGCATATGATATGATTTCCATTTAATATCCTCACACATTTTAAGGACAATGATATAGAATGGGTTACAGACTGCATGTTTCAGATTACTGGTCAGATAAGAGAAGAATGACCAACAAATGCAGAGAAGTAAGACAGAGATGTATATTTGCAACCACTAGTCATAACTAGTTATGTGATCACTTAGTGCACTACATACAAAAATGATAAATGCACAAAGGACAGTTGTATGGTTTCATATTACTGTAGATGATGTTTCAGGAGGTTGTATGCAGAATGATTTTCAATCCTTGCTGCAGAGATGTTTGTGTGGAAAAGAGGGATAAGGCACCCTTCCTGTGTTCTAAAGGTTCATTGGAGTAAGAGTTCAAATCTAGACCTATGTAGACATATCTCACATGTACCACTTTTCTAGTGTGTATGTCATAGATTATTTTCCTCATTTCAACCACTTGTCCTTTTTTCCTTTTTTTTTTCCTTTTCTTTCTTGCTTTTTTTGGTGGGGGGCAGTGTTTGCACTTGACAAGCATGCAGAGCTTAGCACAATCATGGGAAATTTAGGAAATGAATGTCAGGTTTGGCTGTGCTATTCTTATTTGCACGAAGCACATTAGTGCGCAAACTGGACAACTGGTCCACCCAGGAAGCAGCCAGAGCACCTGCAGGCAGGACCCAGACAGCCAAAAATAGAAACTGGTTACATTCAATTAATTCTGTTGGGCAGTGCTCAAACATGCTAAGCAGCATTCATTGGTGGTTAACACAGAATTATTAAGAATGATTAGTAAATTAGGAAACGTCATGTAATTAGTCATGTGGCAGTAGGTGTGAATGTAGGGCTAGAGTACAGATGGCCAGGGTTCTAGTAGAGGGTGTGCAACATTTTTTCTTACTGTTGTGACAGTGCAATTTATAGCAATCAACTGAAAAATAAACAAGCCTTATTTCAACATTACTGTGACAACAGCTTTAAGAGTAGGGCTGCCATACACATGGGCCTGGGTTCTAATACAAGATATTCTATACACTTTTGCTGTTTTTTCACTTCCCATTGTATTCACTCTCACTTGTAACACTTAGGTAATGGAGCCTGTGATGAAGTGAGGTATTGCCAACTATGACAGGAGAAGTAGGGCAGTGTATGCATAACATTTACCAGTACAGCTTACTGGAGTTTTGTAAAGAATTATACATCATTTGTATAAAAAACTGATTTGTACAGATGCTTGTGTTGAAATGTATTTGTAAAATTTCTTGTGTTAAAAATGTATCAACAGTGTATCCTGCTGGAAAGAAAAAAATATATACATTTATATCAAGCTGTACTGTTGTAACTGAGGAAATGTTTGTATATATGTTAACAGAAGATACTGGAAGAGAAAATGTTAAGTTCAGCTCCAGCCAACTTTGAAAAATAAAGAAACAAAAATTGCAAGTAGAGGCACTAAAGGTCCATGTAAGCAAAACCTTACAAAAGAACAATGAAAAAGACTTCACAGACCACCAGACATCAAAATCTAATAATGTAAGTCATAGTTCTATGCCTCCTAAGAACAGGTTTTAAATGTACCACTCCATTGAGTCCTGGACTTCTGTCAGCTCCTAGCCTTACAATCCATTGTACCTGACAGTATTCAGTCTAATTGACAATATCCCTGTCTCTGGTGTTCACCTTAACCAGTTGTAAGACCATGAAAGTAAAGTGATGTCCTGGATGTTCTTTAATATGTTGAAAGAGAGCATTATGTGTATTGCTCAAACGTATGGCTGATAGATGTTTCATGATCCTAACCTTAGGTTTACAGTTGGTTTTCCCGACATAAAATGATGTGCAGCACAGGCACCTAGCCAGATACACAACATTCATTGAATTACAATTTGCCAACAGATTAGGTTTAAATACCCTATTGTCAATAGAATGTATAAATTCTTGAATTCCAGATATTAAAGGGCATGCTTTACAGTGCTGACAGGGATAAGTACCTATTTTTCCTGGTTGCTGTTCAAGTACCTTCTTCTTATCATAGTTCTTGTCACACAGGATCTGTTTACGATTCCTGTTTTTCTTAAAAATAAAATTTGGTGATGCTCCCACTATTTCTTTTAAAGTATCATCTGTTTGTAAAATTTTCCAGTTACCCTGTATTACATCACAAACCCCTTTTATATCCTTACTATACTTAATATACACATTTAGTTTACTTCTAGGCTGAGCCCTCTTCACTAAGTTACTTGTCCTATATTCAATACCTTTCTTAGAGAACCATGGTGCTGCCACTGTATCTCTGCTCTGTACAGCATTAAAACATGCCTTTCTACTTCCTTAGTGCAGTACTCCCTCTCAACAAATCTGGCAGTCAAAGCTTCTAATTCTTGATTCATATCATCCTCATTCATACAAAGCCATGAGGCTCTGACAGCCTGCCCTTTGATAACATTATGAAAAATGTAATTGGGGTACATACTATCATTAGCGAGTAGGCCATTCCTCCAGCATGGTTTTCTAAAAATCTCAGTGTTAAAATGATTTAACTCATCCCTTTGTAACAAAACATCCAAAAAATCAATTCAATTATAGGAGTACTGCATAGTAAAATGCAAAAAAAATTAGTAGTGGATTCTAAATAAGATATAAAATTATGGAAAGCTTCAACACTGCCTACCCATAACAGGAAGACATCATCCACAAAGCAGGTATAGATTAAGAGTGAATGTTTCCATTCATGATCTTTTTTGAACAAAAACTCATTTTCCCACTGGGCAAGCACCAGGTTCACGTATGAATGGCACAGGGGGTGCCAATGGCAATCCCATATCTCTGTCAGTAATGTTGCTGTTCAAACAAAAAGATATTTTCAAGTACTAATTGCAGTACGCATACTACCTGTGTCATTCTTTTCTTATCCAAAGTGCCATTAAGCCTTAAAAGCTATTTCACTTCCTGTATTCCATAACCATTGGGAATAACCATAAATACATTTTTATTTCTAAAGTAACCAACATTGGAGGGTATCAAAATTTTTGCCTGATAAAATCTCATACAGGGTAGTTAGAAAGTGTGCATTGTCCTTCAAAATTCTAGGAATGGTGGAAACAACAGATTTCAACTGATGTTCTACCCATATAGAACAATACTCAGTGACCCAACCCCATACAGAAGCTATTGCTCTAAGGGGTGGGTCTTGTCGATCCTTATGTATTTTTGGTAGTGCTTTAAAAATGGGTACTATTGTATGTTCTACCTTAATGAAATTCAAAATTTCATCTTTTAAAATGTCATTCGCTCATAATTCTGATATAACATCATTAACATGTGCTATAATATCTTTCACATATTCACAGTAACGCATTCATAAGTAGCATCATGTCCCAATAAAGACTTAATTCTGTTAATGTATATGTCCCTACCCATCAGGACAATGGCCCCACCCCTGTCTGCTGGCCGTATAACAATATTAACATTTTCATTTAAAGTTTTTAATGCTATCCTTTCTTCAGTTGACAAATTATGAAGAATCTTAAAAATCATTACTGCTATGCAGACATTTTAACTCATCTTCACAAGTCTTTACAAACATTTCTACAACTTAATGACTGGATGGAACATATAAACTGGGTTTACATAAAGAACAATTACTGAAATCTGAGTGGTCAGAAATACCAAACAACCTTCTTAACTGCAAATTTCTACCAAATTGTTTAAGGTCCAAAACAACATCAGTGTGGTTATGTCTCTCTGCTTGTACAAAATTTAGACCTTTATTCAAAACATGGAGCTGTATATCAGATAGAACAGTACTGGATAAAGTATAGACAAAGGTTAGCAATACCTGAAGTCATATGGATATCTTTCTCCATTTTTGCTCCCTGCTCCCCAACCGTTGTGATGTGGTTCTGTAATCCACCACTGAAATTATATTTTTTAATACTAGTTGAAGCTGAAGTCTCAGAGCACTCTGTCTTTAGAATCTGACAAAGAAGGACCTCTAACCTACTTCAACTTACCTTGCTCTAGTAAGTTACCAGAGAATAATAATTATTTAGGTCAGTCAAGAAAATCTAGTGAGATTAACTAAGTACTATTTTTTTGAATCTGTATGTAAATCTTTTTGTCTCTGTTATTTTAATATTCCCTGTGATTGAAACTCTTGCTTTTATTGTAAATAGATATTCTGTATTGTCATGTTCTTTTATTATTTATTATTAAATATATTTAAACTTTTCATTGTGACTGATCATTTAGAGAATAAGTTAACCTCTGAGAGTACTATATCTATTTGGTGACTTTGTGGCCACTCCTGAAACCCTTACTGCATTGGTCAAAACACTACTATTTGTACTAATATTAATTTCACTCAGTGTAATTGGGTACCCTTGTAACAAACTTAGAGTAGCTGGCTTTGGAGTGTCTTGTGTCAGTAACTACTTTATAGTCTGGGCAGAAGGATGGATAGCTAGTAAATCTGTGCCAGCCTTTACCAGGTGTGTGTGTGTGTGTGTGTGTGTGTGTGTGTGTGTGTGTGTGTGTGTGTGTGTGTGTGTGTGTGTGCATGTGTGTGTGAAAATCAAATCTCAAAGAGTGTGTGTGTCAGCTGCTTGGATCAGGGACACAAAGTACTGGTTGCATACAGAGGGTGCTGAAGGACTTGGCTTGGACACTCGGCTGAGGACTCAAATATTTAGCTGTGCCAGTGGGGGATCTTACTGGGGACTTGGAGGGAGACAGAGAGAGAGAGAGAAATCCAGACACCAGACTGTGTGTGCCCTGTGTGCTTTTAATGGAAATTGTGCTTGATGCAGTGAGCTGCATTTAGAAATACTGTATGTATCGATTTTTATTCCAAGTGAATGTCCCTCTCCAGTGTTAGTAGTGAGTATTCAGGCTCCCTGATTACTGGCCCAGAGATGGGCTGTCACAGAGATGATATGAATTATATGTATGAGAGATGAGACACCGTTATTGTGTTTTCAGATGTAGGACTGAGTGGATATTGTGTACTATAGTTCTGTAAGTATAATTCTGCTATCTGAACTTGCATGGGCTTCACATTTGCCTAAGACACATACACAACTGGATCTATATCCAATAACCTTGTCAAGTCACATACATATATGTGTAACAACTCATTCTGTCACCTGTATTTAGGTGTGATTCCTGATTATGTCTGAGTAGCACTTCTTCTGTGACAAAGATGGAAAATCAACACTGTGGACGAAAATGTTTTGTCCCTTATACCTAACTTTGAATACCACAGTATAAAAATCAATATTCACAATGTATAAAGGCAAAAACAAATGTGTCAGGTCATTACATTTATGCCTCCTGTGCATGTCTGCAAACCTTTTTCACCTAACAGTTGCCTTCCAGTTTCCAATATATGTATTTCCAGGCTACATCAGTAGACACCCCTTAAACTAAGGCCAAGTGTCAGATTAACCTTCCAGTTGTAATTATATAGTTCCTCACTGCTTGGAGCTGCTGCTCTCCACTTATCCTGCAAATGTGTCACTCGGGTTTGCACACTACCAGCAAATGATATAACTGGAATTGGCAGGAAACCATCAGTCTCCATTATTCTAGTTCTGCTGGTAGATATGGCTGGCATTAGTTGGGAAGGTGCCAGGTTTAGGGCACAAATGTATGGTGTCTAGGAGTACTAGATAGTTATTGGACTCCTGTTAAAGCCCCACAGCCAAAGACTTCTGCAGGTCGGGTGTTCTGGCTCCCAGTAGAAGTCTGAGGCATGGAATAGATTGGCCCAGACTGTATCCAGTGCCACTGGTATCCCACACACTGGAGAGCAATGTAGGCATCATTTTAATGACCTACACAAGAGAAAAAGGGATACTGTTGGTTGGAAGAATTTATGACTGCGGATATCCCACAGTTGTGTTAGTATTAAATAAAGAGAGTTTATTTTTAAGACTTAGAAAGCTGAATAAAGGTAAGACTGGTATGCATTATGCTTTTCTGTTCTTTTCTTTTCTTTCCACAGCTGCCATGGAATGTGAGTTCAATGTCCAGGCCCATATTGCAAATTACGAGACTGAGGGAAGCAAGTGGTATGTATGCAGCAGAAGAGATGTGTTATTGTATCATTAAAAGTTAAAGATAGCTTTTGTGCTATTTTATAGAGTTGTATCAAATTGAGCACGGATATCCCAACTGTAAAATTAAGTATGCATGCAACAGTCCATAGTAAAAACCAATTGTAATAGTCCAATATTAGACTGCAGTTAGAGGCTGTGGGCTCAAATACCACAATTCACAACTATACAATACTGTTATTTCTTCAGTAATATTTACATTAAATTAAAAACTCTATACCAGTGGCACAAATGTCTTGCTGTAAACTGTAATATGTATACATGGAACATGCGTATGTGCAAAATATGCACATTTCAAGGATTACTCTCAGAAATCTGTACTATAGTGTGTATCTGTTAGGAGGTATACTTAAATGTAATACCTAAGATAAAAAAAGTTGTATAATTGTATTATTACATTGTATATCACATATGATGGTACTAATTTAATGACTTTTGTTCTCTCACCCTACCATTTACCTCTCTTTTTTTATTTTCTATTATGTGAGGTCAAAGTGTCTCTATGTCATCCATGTGTACCACATCACTAAATGTTCCATAGCACAATAAGGTAGGCCAGCCTCAGTGGACCAGACTGTCCCCACTCCACCGACTTTAGCATTGATGCCGAGCACACCTGAGAGCCAAACTGGCAGCACTGCCTCTGCTGCCCCTGCAC
Organism: Protopterus annectens; assembly: GCF_019279795.1. NCBI lineage: Eukaryota > Metazoa > Chordata > Ceratodontiformes > Protopteridae > Protopterus > Protopterus annectens. Next base: position 649,554,904 of record NC_056751.1, on the reverse strand, counting down.
TACCTGTGCCCTCAGTTAGTCCTGCCCTGAAGTCTGGAGCAGGGGAACCCTTTGGGAGCAGTGGCAGATAAAGTGATTTCACCACCCACAGTGAGTTGCCAAGGATGGTGCATAGGATTGTGCACATCTATGCCAGATGGAGAGGCTGCTCTCCCTCATGTCCCATAGAAGGAGGAGGAGGAGAAGATGTCAAGCACTCCATCCACCAGTGGAGTAAAGTGACAGTGATGACATTCCATTGGGTGAGAACCACTGTCTCCAAGTTTGATGGGCGAAGACCTGGCTTGCCCCCTCCCTCACCCCAACCTTTTGTGTCCATCATCATCCCAGTCTGTTGTCTTGCTTGTCTTCTATGTTTGCAATTGTTTCCTCACCTACCAAACTTACCTGAATCAGAGATATCTACGTCCCTTCCCCCAAAATTCCTCTGTTACTGAAATACAAAAGAATGGGCACCTGTCCCACACATACAAAAAAAAAAAATCATCCCATACATAGCTCTCCATTTCTCACACATGTCTTCTTGACACACATGATTTGGTCCAACTGGCTATACAGCACGATCGCATTGTGGTCACCCCTTTTTGTGGAGGTGACAGCCCAAATTCAGTTAATATTCTGCACATCTTTTCAGTTTACACTGTTAAAGAAATGGATAGGCTTGGTTCTTTCTTACCGTCCTCACACATAAACTGTACTGCTTTCCCTTTGTTCTTCCCTCCACTTACTCCCCATTTCACCACTTTCTGGTCTACCCCATTTTAACATCTTTAATTTAGTCAAAACATAGAATCGCACACAACTCACATAAGTAGCAGAAAGAAGCAGTAGATCCCTTCACATTTTGAGCTCCATGTTTGCGTGGAGGTATGCATCATGCAGCAATGTGCAGTGACAGTGAGCAGCAGCAAAATGTTGCTGTTACCTCCTTGCAATACCACTTAACCCACTGTGCTATGCCCACACACAGCAACACATGTACTATAAAGAATTCATGTCATTGCATTATCAATGTTTGTGTATAAGTAATTAAAAGCATTATATACAACTGGATTCAAAACTAGTATTGTCTGGGTTCAAAAAGAAATGTCTCAATGCATTTATACCTGCTTCCACAACGTCAGTTAAGTAGCAGGTGTGCTTCATAGACTCAGAGCTAACTCTTAGCCTTTAGCAATGGAGCTCACATTTGTGCACTGCGTAGCTAAATCCAAACATGAATAGTATTGGAAGCGTTTATCTTGCATATGCAAACACTTTGTAAACTATCACGCAAACTTGCTGCTCCCCATGCTATGGAAAAGTAAATGTTATTATGTATTACTCCTATTTACTGTCCATTTCCTGTCTCTGTCTATGACACGAAATTACATATGGATACGTAACAAACTGAAGACCCTATCTAACAATATGTCAATCCTGGTGTCTAAGCACTTTTTCCAAACATATATCACCTACACAGCAGACATTAATATTAAATATTGTGTGATATGCAATGCATATCAATCTGGTAACATGCAGAACTATAGCTATTGAATCATAAGCCTAAAAGCCTCATCTGCAAGGCTAGGGAAGGAATCAGGATGGACCTTATCCACAGGGCCATAGGTGACCTTCAATACACTTGACCTGACCCATTTTAGTTTTGTCAAGAGTAAATATTGCTTATTAAATCTAGTGGACTTCTTTGATACTGACCCCAAAAACCTGGATGAGGGATAACAGGACATACTGCCTATGATAAGTTATCCAAGGCCTTTAACACTATTCCCCATTCATGTATCATAGAGAAGTTTCCCATCTGAAAATCAACCTATATATTACTATATTGATAGCCTGTCTCACTGACAGAACACACACTGCCGAAGGTGGGGACTGCACCTCCATCACTAGACCACTTACCAGTGGAATACCACAAGGACCTGTGTTGGGGCCTCAACTGTTTGGAAACTATTTCTCTGAAGCCCAGGGAAAGGTAGATGGCTTATGGTTTTTCAGATTTGCAGATGACTGTTAATTGGATGCAGTCATTTAGAGTCCCTCAATGATGGTGACATATTACAGAAGGAGCTGGCACAGACAAATGATTGGTGCAAACCTCACAGACTGAACCTTAAAGAAACACTGGCTCATTGTCCCTATTGACAATGAAGTAGCCCTGCTAATTATGATATACGTAGCACCCCTCTAAGCTCAAACACAGTGTTGCAAGACTTGAGAACACATGTTGATAGCAGTCTACACTTCAGTCACTATGTGTCCATAGTGGTTAGACAGACTTTCTACATCATGCACCTCTTAAAGAAGCCTATCACATCCAACACCAGTGAGGTCATAGCTCTGCTGAGTACAATGCTCCCTTCTATGTGTACCTCAACACACATGCAGCAACTGGAGAAAGCACAGAGGTTTGTGACTGGGGAATCTAGGGCCTCCAAAACATGACATATGTGGAAAGACTGAAAGTTCTGTCACTGTACTCATTATCATGAAGGCTGCTGAGAGGTGACCTATGCCTGCCCTAGAGAGTAGTCTCAGACCCTGCCTTACTGGAAATGTTGTACATCTGCAAATCAAATGAGACAAAATTCATTTGCTCCAGGGATCTCAACCTAGCCTGTGACATACACAGAGCATGCTGGGGAGACAGATATGTCTCCCAGTGATTGACAATCTTCTGTAATAGGCTCCCACTGTGTGTGAAGCAGTGCTCCTCAATGAACCTATTCAAGAGTAACCTTGACAACTGGCTGGGTGATTGTAAATTTTCCCTTGACATGGCACATATGTTCCTCATGGACAGGGCCAGTTGGTGCTACTCACAAAATCACTCTGCTAACAACAACCATCTAGCTGTGTTCAATAGGTGTACTTGTGTTTTTACACAGCTAGGCTTGTAAATGCCCTAGGGCCATTAGGCTAGTGACCGCCTATGAACCTATGATGCTATGAACCTATGCAGACCTCACAATATCTTCTATCCAACATGGCCTGATGGTGTCATTTACTATAAGTTGACCTACAGTCTATTGGAAGTCAGACTTGTGCTGTGGCACATCCTTAATATACTTAATTCTGTATTCTGTGCATTTACACAGGTAGGAGTTCTGTTCTCACTGCAGTCAACAGGGTGTTTGTGTGTGTGTTTGTGTGTGTGTGTGTCTAGACAGAAGAGCAAAAGTGTGCATCCTACAGTTACTGCTCCATTGCCATGGATTGAAAGTATTTTGCTACTTGCTCATGCCTACACATCCATTTCATGCAGGCCTCCCAACATCTTCTCTCCAACATGGCTTGCTGATGTCATCCACTATAAGTTGACCTGCAGTCATGTAAAAGTCAGATTTGTGCCATGGTGCTTGCATAACATACTGAGTTCTGTAGTTTTTGTACTTAGATAGGTAGGATTACACACAGCCTTTTACATCAGCATGTGGGACACCATTATTACCATATTCTACTCCGCAGACACTGGTGATGTCATCAGCTATAAAGTGTTGTTTGAGACACTCCAAGTAAGACTTGTGCCATGGTGCTTGCATAAAGTACTGAGTTTTGTAGTCTGTGCACTTAGATAGGGGTTCTATTTTCAGTGCAGTCAACTGGGTATATGTGTTTGTGTTTTGCTTGACACTACACAGAGCCTTTTACACCAACATGTGGGACATTGTTATTACCATATACTCCTCAACATACTCTACTGATGTCATCAGCTATAAAGTGTTGTCTGACATACCCCAAGTCAAACTTGTGCCATGGCACTTGCATAAAGTACTAAGTTCTGTAGTCTGTGTACTTAGGTAGAGGTTCTATTCTCACTGCAGTCAACTGTGTGTGTGTGTGTGTGTGTGTGTGTGTGTGTGTGTGTGTGTGTGTGTGTGTGTGTGTTTGTGCACTTGCTTGACATTACACAAAGCCTTTTACATCAGCATGTGAGACACTGTTATTACCATAGTCTCCTCAACAGACACTGGCCACTGCTATATCTGATTTGTGGATATACACTATTCCCACCAGGGCAGGGTCAGAGACTGGCCTGGTGCCAGGCAGAAGTCACCTCAACATATATGACACAGATTACAGTGGTATGGTTTTCAGTCTAGCCACACACATCATGGGATGGCTTGTAGACCCCATGTTTTCTTGATGAGAAAAGCCTGTGGTCTCTCCAGCTGCTGCATGCATCTGGTGAGATACATGCAAAAACAGAGTGTTCTGCTTTATAAGTGTTCTGATGAGGTTCAACTACGGTGCTGTTATGCAATATTAAGATATGAATATGAGGATGTGACATATGATGTGCATAACATAGGCTTTCAATACTAGTGTGGACACTTGGTGGTCAAAGTTCAGATTGCTATCTATATGTGTTTCCAGTACTTGCATCACTGGTTTTCAGCATAGCAGACTGTTGTCTATGCTATAATTAGCATGGAATTCTTCCTTTCAGAAGGACAACATAAGGACATATTTTTGCATTTATTTCTAGATTGTGTGGCTTTGTCACCAATCATTTGTCTGTATTAGCTTCTCCTGTAGTATGTTATCATCATTGGTGGAGTCAATGATTGCACCCAATATGCAAGAATCAGCAAATGTGGTAAGCCAAAGGCCGTATACTTTAGCCTGAACTGTCGAGAAATAGAGTCCAAACAGTAAATGGCCAAGCACAGATTCCTAGGGTTTTCCACTTGTGAGAGCTGTGTTGTTCAGTTGATTCAACAAGTTTCACAGTATGTGTTCTGCTGGTGAGCCAGCTGGTTACCCATCTAGTGATGTACAGGTTAATCCCCAGCTGGGAGAGTTTCTCAATGATACCTGTGTGGGTGATTGTGCCAGAACCATAGGCCAGATCATGACAGGCAGTATGCACTGTCTTACTTTCATACAAGCCTATCACACAGAATCAATGGGATGTGACAACATCACAGCTAGCATTTGGCATGACCCAGCATATACACCTTCTTGATATGGTGGAATACATATTTCAACACACTCTCCACATGAGCTATGTTCCCATAGAAGGGTGTATATCAACATAGCATTCATCTGAGTTGGAGGGACAGCACCTGATGCATGCATGTTGTGGTGATGTGAGGTATTGCCAGCTATGCCAGGAGAAGTAGGGCAGTCAGTGTGTAACAAGCCTCATAGCTAGCTGGAGTTTTATAAAGAATTATATGTCATTTGTATATCAAACCAATTTGTACAGGTGCTTCTGTTGAAAATGTATTTGTAAAGCTGCTTGTGTTAAACATGTACCAACAGTGGGCCCTGCTAGACAGAAAAGAAATGCACCTGTATGTCAGACTGTATTGTAACTGTTGAAATGAATATATTGTAACAGAGGATGCTGAAAGATATGAGGTAAATCTCAGTCTAGCTAACTTTGAAAAATAGTCTGAAATTAAATTACCTGGTTTAGGCCATAAAGATTGTATCTTACAGTTCTGATTGTAGCCAGAGACAAAATGCCTGTGAAAACCAGGACTAGGAATCCTACTGTATTGTCCTTATAGGTGAACTAATTGCTACCCTGGAAGAGTGGATGTTTTGAAAAGGTTTTATAACTTCCAGAGGCAAAAACACATATTAGCAAAGCTCTATGCATGTGTATGGTACACATATGTGCTAGATTCTGGTTCACTTTTTTAGTAAAGAGGGTAGTGTGGAAACCAGAGTCAGATTTATTTATTTATTTATTTATTTTACATTTATTTACCACGGAGGTCTGACTGGACAGAGCTGTCCATTTTCAGTGGAGCACGGGGAGAAAGGTCCAGAAACAATTATTAACATACTATACATAAGATATTTACATAAGATATTTACATGAGCATTTTGGTTTACACATACAGTTATAAAATATTGCAGATATATGATTGCATAAGATATTTACATAAGCATAGTGATTTAGACATACAATTAAAAGTATAGCAGGTAGTAACATGTGATTGCTGTGCATACAGTATGTTTAATAGAGATAATCTTGAAGATGTAATGAAGATAAGAGAAGAAAGAAAAATCTAAAAATAGAGCCAGTTTGTCAAAGGAGGAGAATATAGACAAGTTCTTATGAGGTTCATAGGCATTTTAAGGGAAAGCTTTTCAACTTAGTCTAAGGGAGAATTAGTGGGTATAGACAGGGCAGTGGGAAGTAGGCGACAGTGAGTTGATAAGTAATGTGTCATAATAAATAAATATAGTGCATCTGTGGGAGTTTTAAAGAAGATATTGGACAGTGGGAAGGGGAACGGTGTTAGAATATGCCAGCCAGGTGCTAGCCAGCTGCATGTCCAGGAATTGTTTAGTTGGGAAATTAGTTGTTTTTTGAAGATGGTTTTGTTAGGTTGTACCCTGATTTGTAGTGGTAGGGAGTTCCAAGTCTTGGCAATGTTGCTAGAATACAGGGAGTGACCAGAGCTGTAATGTCATTTGGAGATTGCAATTAGTGCTTTGTTAGTGGGTCTAAGTTCCTGGTTATTGGAGTAGTGGGTGATCAGGTCTTGCAAGGCTGGAGTTTTTTTTTTTCAGGTTGGTACAGTATGACCAGATGTATGTGAATTCATTCTGTAATCCAGCACTGAAATTATGTTTTAATACTAGATGAGACAGAACTCTATAAAGCAGTCTTCTTTTTGAAACCTGACAAAGAAAAATCACTCACCCACTTCATCTTGCCTTATTGTAGTAAGTAACCAGGGAGTAATAATTCTTTAGATCAGCCAGGAAAATATAGTAAGATTTCTTAAGCACCTTTTTCTGTATCTGTGTGAATCTATCCAATATTTATAATATTTCCTATGATTGAAATTCTGGTGTTTATTGTAGATAGATATTTATATTTTCATGTTCTTTTATTATTTATTATTAAATATATTTGCACTTTTCATTGTGGCTGGTCTTTTAGAGAATATTTTAACCTTTGAGTGTACTTATATTTATTTGGTGACACTGTGGCTACTCCTGAAAAACTTGCTGCATTAGTCAAACACTACCATTTGTATTAGCATTAATTGTATTCAGTATAATTGGGTACCCTTGTAAGAGGCTTATAGTAGCTGGCTTTGGAATGTTCTGGTGGTAGTACCTACATTATAGTCTCGCAGAGGGGACATAGCTAATAAAGCTTTTCCATCCTTTTCTGTGTGTGTGTGTGTGTGTGTGTGTGTGTGTGTGTGTGTGTGTGTGTGAAAATCAAATTTCAAAGAGTATGTGTGTGTCTGCTACTTGGAGTAGGGACACAGAACACTAAATTTAACAGAGAGGGTGGTGGAGGACTTGGCTTGGAGTACTTGGCTACAGACTCAACTCTACAGCTGTATCAGTGGGCAGTCTTATTTGGGGCTTGGAGAGAGAAAGAGAAACCTATCCGCAGGATGGAGTGTGTTCCGTGTATGCTCTTAAGGGAAATTGTGCTTAGTGCATAGAGCTGCATCTGGAAACTGTGATTATCTATCTTTGTTCCAAGTGAACGCCCCTCACCAGTGTTTGTGTTGAGTATTGGGACTCCTTGATTACTGGCCCAGAGGAGGGATGTCACACAACTATAGACACATCCTGAGTCTCCTCAACTGTGAGGTAGGCGCACGTGTCATCATATCCCTTTTCTAAATGGACACTAGTAATATCCTGGCTGTGTGCAATAAAGCTGTGTGAGTTTTTAATTCTACATCATGTCTTTCACATCTGTTAGATGTCCTCAAAGAGGTAATCAATGGTATGCATGATGACAGCACTATCATCTTGTGGAACCTGACCAGGTCAAGACATTTGACACAAATTCACTGTGAGGTATTCAATCAACACTGTCAGATGTGGCAATAAACAGCTATATCACCAAATGGGTAAACCAGTGTATCACATACTTGGCTTGTCCCTATATTGAAATGTGTGAAGTGACCTATATCTTAGGTCTAGTGATTAGCCCTATAGATCAGGGCTGTCTGCTAGTCACTTTTCTGTCCATTATCTAAGTGATGTACATCACAGATGGCATACACATCTTGTGTCCAAACAGCTGTCAGAGGGACTGCAGATTATAGGCAATCATTGACTCCAACTATGATATTAGTGTAATACAGACAGTATCAACACATACCAAAGATTGCCACTACAGCCATGGCAACACCTGCAATGAGAAGAAAACATTGGGAATTTGTTAAGTCAGGAAAACAAACATACAACCCAAGTATAATGTGGAACGCTCACACTATAATCAGACCAATTGATGTGTGACCTGTGTCCTGGGTTAGATGGTAAGTGGAACTTCCACCATCATGTGCTCACAGTGCTGAATACTCCCTCGTATGCAACACAAGTACTGAGTATGTGAAGGACATCCACATCAGAAACCATAATACCTCCATAGTTCCCAGCTTTCATCACACCAATAACTGAGTACAATGCAACCTTTGTCACAGCAAACGGTCACACATCTTACTGGCCATACCTAGGTATTATTTTTTGTAGTATAAACATGACTACCTGATAGTGTGGAACACCAATCAAGTTGTTACACCAGATGCATGTGTGCTACCTGTTCTGGTGATGCACACACAACATGCAAAGCTTTTTGACAAAATTAATGGCATGGATATCATTCATGACAGTGTGGAATGTGCCATATATATACATATATATATATATATATATATATATATATATATATATATATATATATATATATATATATGGGTTCCCTTCACATGGTCGACATTTCAGAATGTCGACATTCTTATGGCCGAGACCATATGATTGACATTCAGAATGTCGACCATGTGGAACCAGCATCTCCGTACAGTGTGGAATAGAAAGATTTTCATCTTCTGCACTGTAGTGCAATCTCGGAGTTGGTATATTTAAGTTCCGAGAGGTGTGGGAGAGCAGCATGAAGTAAGTTTTTTTGTGTTTTTTATTTTTTCTTGTATGGTCGACATTTTGAATGCTGATCATATGGTCTCGGCCATATGAATGTCAACATTCTGAAATGTCGACCATATGAAGTACATCCATATATACATATATATATATATATATATATATATATATATATATATATATATATATATATATATTATTGTACAACTACCCAAGCATAGTACAAATACCGCACTCATGTCATTCATTGGTATAGTCTCCCTAGCTTGTGATAACAATAAACTTGTCTCATGTCTATTCCTTGACCTTTCTAAAGCCTTTGACACTGTCTCTCACCCACTCCTTCTAGATGAACTCACTAACTTATATTTCCCTCCCCTACTATCTCCTGGTTCTTCAGCTATCTCTCTACCCACCAACAATCAGTTAAATGGCTCTCTGTACTATCCTCCTCTCTCACTGTACAAATGGGAGTCACCCAAGGATCCATACTTGGACCACGACTCTTTAATATTTTCACCATCTTACTCTACTCCTCTCTCCCCAGTCATCTCTTGTGCAATATGCTGATGACTCAACTGTTATAACCATTGCTGACAACCCAACTGACCTCCACTCAACTACCCAGGCATCCTTCCACACCATTGAGACTTGGCTTAGTGATAACAAACTAATACGTAATCCAAAAAAAAAACTAAGCTCCTACTCTTAAAACATCACCACACTCAAATGTACATTTACCATCTTATCCTGCAACAACACTATCATCTCAGCTGAATCTAGTACTATATTGCTAGGTGTTACAATAGATGATCAGCTTAAGTTTGATCTCCATATTACTAACTCGGTAAAAAGAACTCATCAGAAACTTGGACACCTTTTCTGTAGCAAGAAATACTTAACTAACACAACACTGCCCAAATAACTCTCTTCCAGGCTTTATTACTCCCAACACTCCTGCACAGCTACCACATATTCACAAACCTAAATTCTACACTTATTCCCAAGCTTGAAACTAACTATAATAAGATCGCCAGATTTGCAGCTAACCAAACCTACAAGCCACACCACTGCCTAGCACTACAGCAACTAGACTGGCTAGAATTCCCTCAGCTGCTCCAACTATACGAACTACAAATCATCCATTCTATCTTCTATCTACCCTCCTTCAGCCCCCAGCCTCTCCACTATCATATCCAAATATTCCCCTGCTATGACACTAATCAGCTCAAATCAAGAATTATTAGACATCTACAAACTCAAAACCAAAATAGGCTGCCTTCTCTATAACTATAACCCAGATACATCCTGGAACCAACTCCCCTTGGAAATAAATCCCTCCAGCATAGCAAAAGTTTCAAGTTAGCCACAAGGAAATACCTAAAAACAAAGTGGTCTTGCCACTGTAACCAACTACCCTGAAACCACCATCCTTTCTCCTATTTCACCACCTCACTCTTAATGTATCTCTAACACTATTCCCCTGCCTCTTCTACCTCTTCCCTTCCTCTATCTATAAACTACTCATTATTCTTACAGTCTCAAAACAACCTACCTCTCTCCTATACTCTACCTCCCCTACATCTCCTACTAGCCATTCTTACTTTCCTTTCTTGTTTCCAAACTCCTATACAACTAGATCCTACCCACTTTAAATAAGCATCTGCCTAACTATTAACTCATTTTGCTCTACACAGCTTAAATAATACTGTAACCAGTCACATTTTCTTCTGCTAATTTTTTAAAACCTTGTTTGTAACAACTCACATACTTGTCTGCCAATTGTTAATACTCTGTATAATTGAATTGCCTGAGGAGCTTTTTTTCTCTCCAGGTCTCTGCTAGTAAGATCCTATAGCTGATTGTTACTACTATGTTACTAAAATTTAATAAATTGTTTTCTAGTCCTGAGGAGCTTTTCTCCCCAGGTCTCTGCTGAAAATGAGCCAAAAGCTCAGCCAGACTAACCTGGTAAACAAATGTAAAAAAAATATATATATATATATATATATATATATATATATATATATATATATAGGTAGATATGACATGCAGACCAGTCAACAAGCCTATATTCCTCATAATTTGGCATGCAGGTATAGCAGTGCCCCTCCTAACACCTCCAACAGATGCTACAATGCCAGGACAGTGTTGGTAATTACACCTATAGAGTATGTACAGTACAGTATAGTTGCACAAGTGTGTTTGTGCAGAATCATCTCTTATCACTCTAAATCATATATGTTATGTCAGAGGCATAGAATTACTGGTGGCATTATTCTGATATTGTCCGTGATTGTTGTTGGTCCTTTTAATGCTATTCATGAGCCTTTACCTGTGTCCCACTTGCTGGAGACCTCTGCTAAGATTACACTCATATTCAGGCAAATCAGTTTGTACAGCTTCACAATATGCACCCTACCCCAATTGTATGTCAGATACCTGATATAAGTTATCTGCATTATTCATGTAAGGATGCTTATCACACACAGACATCCTCCTCATTGTTATGTCACCTTGTGTGACAGTCATATAGTAGACATTTTCACTGTGCAGTCTCTACTGTACCATATAGATATGTGATTTCTGTTGCTGCTACAACCATCTTCCATTGACACGCCCTCATCTGCTGTCTGTTAGGTTGTTCCACTTGTCCTGTTTCCCTGTGTTCATTCCTACAGTTCATATGTGATTCCCTATTTAATACATACACTTCCCTTGAGTGTTTATTTTACATGACAGTTCATGTACCATTACATATCATTTACACAGCTTCAGTACAGAATGCCAGGAATGGGATATCACAATACTCTGCACTGTAGATACACTGTCCTATACTGTGTTTGGTCCATATGCTTAAAATTCATACCTCTCAACTGTCCAGATTTTCTCAGAATGTCCAGATGTCTCCCTTATCAAATTTGTGGCTTTCTGCCATATCACTGGTGTGACAAAGGGGGATGCTGCCAGCATAGCTATCTGGAATTTTGTAAATAATTATATGTCATTTGTGAATATCAACATGATTTATATAAGATGCTTGTGTTATAACTGTATTAGAACTGTATGCCATGTGTATATCAAACTGGTCTGTATAGACATATGTGTTAAAAAGGTATTTTGTAAAGTGGTCAAAATGAAGCACCTGGAGCTGGAGTAAGTGTAATATGCACTCAACTTTAATAAAGACATGAAAAATAAAAGAAAAATATGAATATGTATATGTTATATTATGAATGCAATTTTTAGTCATACATCAGAGTCATTGTTTTTGTGACTTGTAATGCGATTTTAATATATAATTAATATTTATGAGATCTGGACTGTGGTTGACCAGTTTGGAGTTTGATTGGTAAACTAATTTCAGAGTCTATATTTAAGGAATTGTTTTAGTTTTAGCATGTATTATCTGATGAAGTTCCATTTGGACACAAAAAACGTGGTGAGAAAGTTAAGCGTTTTATTTTTATTTTATTTTTCATGTATTTATTAAGGTTAAGTGCTTTTTACACTTACTCTGTCTCCAGGTGCTTCATTTTAACTGTTTTATAGTTGGAGCTTTGCTCTCTGTGGCACCTTTGTCTCTATTTTTTGGTTTTATTTTGTAAATAGCTTGTACTTAAAATGTAACCAGTGGTGCGTGGCTACATGGGTTCTGAGTAGCAGCAGAATTTACTAGCTCCACTTAATAGTTTCTATCTATACTGGATTATTGTCTTCAAACTGGGAACTTTGGTCATGTTTTTATATAATTATATAGTTTTCAACTTCATCTACAAGAATATCTACAAAATCATATTCTCAAGACATAATTTGCAGTCAAAGTTTTATGTTGAAAATATCTTCTCATCTGACTAGTTTTCATCATGTCCTTAAACAAGACTGACAGTCAAGAAGCCAGTCTCAGAAGAGAACTACGAACTCTTGTATCTAGCATACAGGATGTATCTACCAAGACAGATAAAATTGATTGTAAAATAGACAATTTTAAATAGAAGGCTACTAAACAAATGGAAATACTACACAAAGATCTGAAACAGCAAAAAATTCAAACAACTGGCATTAAGAAATCTTTGAATACATGGATGGCAAAATAATGGTAAATGAACACAACACTGAATTCTTGCTTAAACAAAACACCCAGCTACAGAGCAAACTTGTTGACCTCGAAAACAGATCTCACAGAAATAATCTAAGGATCTTTGGTTTGCCAGAAAATGTAAAAGGAAACAATATGACATCATTTCTCAACACCTGGATACCTGTTATCTTAGACCTACCAGCGGCTATATCTTTTGGCATTGAGAGAGCTCACCGATCATTAGCTGCTGTAGATACTTCTACCAGAAAGCAACCTAGGTCAGTTATTGTTAAATTTCTCTCTTCTTCAGATAAAGAGCTAGTTTTAAAAACTGCTTGGTCTAGATCTCCTCTCAAATATAATGACTCTATTATTCGCTTTGACAATGACTTATCTTCATTAATCATAAAGAAGAGGAAAGTTTTTTTTTGCCATTGATCAAAGAACTGAAAAAGATACAAATCAAAACACTCCTTTTGTTTCCTGCGAAGTTGAAGATTTTTCTTCCAGAGGGACCTAAAATATTTGAAGATCTGGATTCAGCTCTTTCTTATGTTAAAAACCATAGGGTTCTAGAGACAATAGAAGAAATGGAGTGGGCAAACCCTTCACTTAAAATAACTGCTTCAAACTCTACATGGAAATCTCCTGAAAAGCAAAAGAGACTAAAGAACAAATAAACAAATACAACTATATTCTTTCTTTTCATTTCTTTTTGATCTATGCTGTTATTGGATAATTCTGTATTGTTGTGATCTTCTTGCAAAGTAAGAGCTTCTAATTAAAAAAAAACACTTTATAAAAGTTACCTGTACTTATTAATAATTCTAATAAATACATAACACCTATTATTCAAGTATAATTTTATCTTTTATGAAATAAAAAAAGGCATACTTGTAATTATAAGTTGCACTTGTTGTCTTATACTAATACAGACTCTCTTATTTATCTACAACATATTATTATAAATGTTAATAACTATGAAAGGGGTAGAGAGCTTTATATAATGACGAAATAAGGGAATATAAACCACTTAATACAAATGAGAAAATAATAATAAAAGACAAAGGGAAAAGTTAACATATAACGTCTCCTTCATTATACATCATTAAACTGCATGTATGCTCTTATGTCTCTTACAACAAATAAAATTGAAGAAGATACTCTCTTAATCTTTTTATTAGCAAGATGCTAACTATCTATAAATCAAACAATGACATATCTCAACAGTATGGTACCCAGGACTATGCTTTATATTTCCCTGAATAGTTCAGGATATGTGCTACCTTACTTTATTTCAGTTAAGTCCTTTACTTTTTTCCATTTTAAAAGACATTTAATTAAAACTGGAGACTATATACTACACATAGATGCATTCATTCATAAAAGTTATATGTATATACAGAAAAAATGCTATGGTACAAATTTTAAGGATTTTAACAATAACAATGATGATAATAGAGTAGTCAGTATGTATTTGCATGAGGAGGCTGTTTTTTTCTCTTGTTGTTGTTGTTTATTCTTTTATATATGTTTAGCACTGTTGTTAATAGTGATTTGTGCACTGTTGTTTCTGCTGTGACTAATCGCAAATTGTAGGACCATTCACAAGCTAGCAAACATTACAGGTTTCAACATCTGAGTTTTAATTACAAAGAAAAAGCTTTATGAACCTTTTTTCCCACATTTTATCTCATTTTTAACCAAGAGAGACAACTTTAGATCAGCAAAAGCTCGTGAAGATTGTCCGCGAGCCTGTACTTTCTCATTTCAGTCTTTTCATCCTGGAAGGGCAAGAACAGCTTCTATTTCGCGTATGTAGTTCTACGAAGTTCTCTGATGACGTCATTGCTACTGCACAAGCTGTTCCAGGAACTATAGTTTTGTCTTTTGCTGAAAAACGGCCTCTTTGTTATAATTTTTGGCTTATAGAGTATTTAAAAAAATTTAAAAAAGTGAACGAGTCTTACAGTTTAAATCTATGTGGATAAACAAATACTGTGCAGTTACATATCGGACTACAAGCGCAAGTCAAGAAAATGAGTGCCTGACACTGTTTATGACTATAGGCAGGCAGTTCTTACATTAAATTGAAAATTTGTCAACATAATATATAACATAATATTTTAAATATATTACATGTGACAAAAATTTTATAATGGCTAATCTCAAAGAAGAGGTGAAGCTTGAAGCTTGGTTAGAGGTTTACTGCTTTAGAATGGTGGATATATGCAAGTACCGGGTACAGACAAATTTTAACATATATTCAGTTGTATATATACTGACTTGTGGTCACCTCCTGAGACCATGTTTTGTGAATATTTGGGTTTATTGACAATTCTGTGATGGATACTTTGTTTTGCTAAAGCTGCACTCTTTTAGCAAAAGGATATATGCTTCTGCAGTTTATATACATCAGTTAATGAGATTGTTTGCTCAAATTAATTTTGAAGTGGTGCATTACCCCCTCTGTTACTGAAGCTGAGTTATCTAGTGCATTAAAAAAAAGATACTGAAGATTTTTAAATATAACAGGGTTGGTGTAGTTGTGCAGTCTCCTCGTTTTATTTATGGAACTGTTGAAATAACTGCACAGGATTTGCAGTGTTATTTTCCCTGATAATTTCTGATAAACCTCACATATTTGACATAATTCATAAGTAATAAACTCCTGTATTTTAATGACAATGTATAAAAAAAATAATAATAGACCTACTATGATAGATGAGATATAACCTTTCCTGCACTATAGATGCCTACAGTTGTAGTAACACTGACTCAACTTGTATGCACATCATTGATGCAAAAGACCTTTTACAGTTTAGTTACTTTTATTTGGTAGAATACATATACATTGTTACTGTATTATACCTGGAGATACAAACATTATTGAGACACATCATAAATAAATGATGCTATTTAGTAAATGCATTATCTAATCTAAACATTATACTGAAGAAGTTGTTCTTTATATATATCTTTGATAAATGAATGTCTTCCCATACAGTCTCATTACATGTGTTTAATATATTTATGTACCCTTAACAGTCAGTACGGGTTCCTACCATATTACATGACGTTAAGGTGTCAGAATGCTATATGTCTAATTACTACAAATTATAAATGTTTTTGTAAATATTTACTAGAAACATATATTATAGGCTAAGAACATTTCTAAATACTTTTTTCATTTAACAAAGTATTCAATATTTATGTTTTAAAAATATTAACTTTTATTCTATATATCTGACTGTTATTTGGTTTACAGAAGCTTACCTGTAAGTCATCTTTGATAATACAAGAAGAATGGTTATACTGACATCCAATAACAAATTATAGATTATGCATTTTCTTAACTATGCAAATATCTTTTGTATTTATAGAGTTATTCAAATTATTTTCATTTATGTTAATTAGATTTGTAAACAAACCTTAAGATAAAATGCTAAGTCTGTCTTTAAAGTCATACGTACAACTCACTTACACCTTAACATTCACTTTTTTATGTATAGTCGTCATAGTCTAATCTTATATCAGTAAGTTTCCTTTATAATCTTCATAATATTCTCATAGACTTCTCTGTTAAATAAGGATATATTCATAGACTCCTTAACATTTAGAATAAATAAGCAACCCAGATGAGACACATGTAATAAATCTTTATAAGTTTAAAAAAATTTTCTTTTCTATTATCCAGTATAACTTTCAATTGATGTTATACAAAATATATAACAAGCGGTAGCTTTATTCTGCTCTTACTGCATGAAGGTTTGATCTCAGCGGTTGATGCCATTGAGACAAGGAGTTTCTAACCCCAGGCGGGTAGCTGTTTTTGTTTTTTTCTTACAACATGTAACAAAGATTGCTAATACATTTCTTTTGACATCCTTCATTATACACATATATAACATCCTAAATTATATTGTTTATGAAATAATTATTACCCAGATCGATAAGTTAATGTTTATTATATTTAATTTGAACTCACAGTATAAAAGAGAGAGAGATACACAAATTACTTATATGATATTGACATGTTACAAAATTTATCTTTTTTAAGACTTGTTTAATATGACCACATTAAGAGGTATTTCGATTAATATCAATGGTCTTAATAATTCCATAAAAAGAGGCAGTATGTTCAGATATCTAGCTTTACATAAGCCCAATATAATTTTGTTACAATAAACCCATTTATTAGAAGGCAGTATCAAATACTTAAACACAAATAAATATATAGTTATTGCAAGTTCTGAAGATACAAAATAAAGAGAGGTGTTGCTATTCTTTGGGATAAATCTCATCCTCTACCAAGAATAATTAACACATGTAAACATGGCAAAGGTTTATGTTTAGCCATAATTGAAATAAACAAAAAAATATGTACTTTAATAAATAACTACTGGCTATCAGGTATAGGCACCAACACAATTAGACAACATTTAAATCAGATAGTATCTTATTCTACAGGAAATATAGTCATGGCAGAAGATTTTAATTGTATCCTAAACTCAAAAGACTCAACAAACTTGGAGAAGAGAAAAATTACTCCACAAGCTAAACAGCTAATAAATTTTATGAATGCTTATCAACTAAAGGATGTCTATGACTTTGCAGATTCTAGCACACTACAATACACATTTTACTCTAACAGACACAAGTCATATTCTAGAATAGACAGAATATTACTTTCCACTCAAATATTACCTGACCTAACATACAATAAAATCATTTCATGCCCAATATCTGATCATAATGCAATTTTATTTGAGTTCAAAATAAATAATTTTCCCAATATACAAATAAAAAGAATACCAGCATACCTTACACACTTAAAAGAATTTCAAACATTTATAAAAGAAGAAATACAAACTTTTATTAACTTAAATACAGAATCCAGTACGTATGACACTTATATATGGGATGCTTTAAAAGCCTATCTTTATGGACAAATTAACAAATAGTACCATAATAAAAGAAAAAACTGGCACAAAACACTATCCAGAACAATCTTGACTCATTGTATCTTAAAAACAAAGATAACCTCACATCCAGTAATATTAAAGATGAAATAAATAAACTTAATGAAGAATATAGAAAAATACTTCACCATAAAATTATAATTACATTAGAAAAATATAAATTTCTAGCATATTCTTTAAACCCCAAACATGTAACTAATCTTAAGAATAAAACTAAAAGGTTAAACAAACAGAATCATATCAAAGAAATATATTCTTTGAAGAAAAAGAAGGAAGTATATAATATTCTGGATATAATAGAAGAATTTAGAAGTCACTTTCATACAATCAGTCAATCCTTGCATCCCATTGAATCTAAGGATAACATAAAACTTTTCATCAATGCAAATCTCAAAAATAAACTAAACAAATTACAGATAGAAAATATTGATAAACAAATCACATGTAATGAAAAAATAACTCAAATTAATAAACTCAAACCTAACAAGGCACCAGGAAATGATGGCATCATATCTGAAATATATACAATCATGCCTAAAACAGCTATAACATTACTTCATAATATATATAATATGGCCCAGACATAATTTATAATCCCCCCTCATGGAAATATATGTTCATCTCACCAATCTTAAAATCTAACAAGGATCCCAAATTTTGCTCCTCATACAGACCCATATCCTTATTAAATGTTGATTATAAAATGTTCATGAACATCTACACTGAAAGAATTAAGAAAATGTTGCTCTTTTTAATTGAAGACGACCAAACTGGTTTTGTAATTAACAGAAGCACATTTGATAACATTAGATGAACCTTAGCACTTATAGATTTCTCTCACAGGAAAATAAATACTTAACTCTAATTAGTTTGGACATTAATGCGGCTTTTGACTCAATAGATTGGGATTATTTGTTTACACTACTAGAATGCATGAATTTCTCAAATAATTTCATAAACTTACTAAAAAATCTATATAAAGAAGCTTTAGCCTATATAAAAATAGGTACATATACTTCAAACAAAATTCCCATTATAAAAGGTACTAAACAGGGCTGTCCTCTTTCTCCATTGTTGTTCACTTTAATAATGGAACCATGGGCAAATGCTATAAGAAATGACAACAATATTGAAGGACTAAACATAGATTAAGATACAACACCAAACATACAGTTATTCGCTGCTGATGTCCTTATAACTACAAAAGATAATGACTCTTCAATATCTAATTTATTAAATTCTATCAAAACTTTTCAAACTATCTCTGGGTTGTCTTTCAATGAAGATAAAACAAAAATATTACCCGTATATTCAAATAAAAATAACAAAATTATATATAATACTCTTAAATCACTTATCTCAGACCAAACCACTTATTTGGGAATTATCCTTGCTAAAGATATTAAAACAATTATACAACTTAACTATGACAAATGTTTTAGTAATATTCAAAAATCTAATTTCAAAATGGAAAATAATAACATTCCCTACAGAAGATAGGTTAACTATCATAAAAATGATTATCTTGCCTAAAATATTATACATTATCCAATCTATCCTAATTCTTCCTTCAAAAAAATGTATTAACAAAATAAGCTCTCTGATATTAAACTTCTTTTGGTATCCAAATAAGTCAAGAGCATCTCTTAATCAACACCTACATTGCTGGTGTAATGGAGGGATTGCTTTTCCCAATATAATTCTCTATTCCATCTCTTCTATAATTAAAGTGATTACTCAACTCTTAGACATTACCTACTTAGCTAAATGGAAGTTATTATGAGAGTCATCCACCATGCAATTAATACTGACACTTTCTACTCCTAAGTTAGAAATAATAAATAATCCCATTTTATGGATTCTAAAAGATTATTTCACTTTACAAACAATATTTCCATACACAACTTGTTACATTCACAACATCTTAGTAACTTTTAGGAATTTCATATATAAACATATCAGATATAAGGAGTGTTTCACTCTATTATTCCCCATAGCTTTTACTCAAGGCATATTAATAACCTCAGATTTAAATGCAGTTTCTTTCTTAAATCAAAAAGAACTTAAGTTTTGGTTTCAGTTGATATCTGACATTAAGACTAAAAGTGTTGAAAGTATATTACATGAATTTCAATTAGATAAATCCATGTGGCTAAACATACAAACACTTAGACTATTCAAAGACAACAAATTACAAATGATTACGCCAACTACAAAAGAAGATACCTCTATCTTAACACATTGTTTTCAACTAATTCTTCAACAGAAACAAACATACTCTAATAAACTTTCATTTTTTTAGAACTATAAGAGTAGAAACATACTCTTGCCCAGAGAATCATTGGAATTATTATTACACTATTAATAATAGCTATCCTAGTGATCAAAGCAAAAAAAATATTTTAAAATCAGCTGGGAAAACAACATTATCTCTTAAATGGAGATTATACACGTGGAGGTTTATGAACAGATCATTTTATACTCCACAATTAATGAATAAAATAAACAAAAAGAGGAACATATGCAACAAATGTAAATCAGATACAGATATAGGCTGGGCCCACATGTTCTATGATTGCCCTGCTCTTATTTTGTTTTGGAAGAACATAAATGATTTTCTACAGATATTATTTTCAGATAACTTTACTTTTATCAAATCTCTGGTGATCTTTAATATACCTGTTCCACATTGTGTCAAAAAATAAAATATTATCTACTCTTACTCTAGGCAATACTAGCAGTGGCTGGAAAAATAAATTGGACTTCAGAATCTCCTCCTACATTCTCTGAATTCACTAATTTGTTAAATGATGTTTGTCAATTACAATGAAAAACCATAAATGCTAGAACTACTAGAAAGACGCATGATCTTCAAATGTGGGTTAATTTACAAAGTTTATTGAAAAACAATTACTTGTTTTAGTATCTAATGTTGATTTATTTATTCCTTATTGTTGATGTACAACATAAAACAGTAGAAATTACCATG
The DNA here is from genome assembly GCF_019279795.1 of Protopterus annectens. Taxonomy (NCBI): domain Eukaryota; kingdom Metazoa; phylum Chordata; order Ceratodontiformes; family Protopteridae; genus Protopterus; species Protopterus annectens. Next base: position 649,533,972 of record NC_056751.1, on the reverse strand, counting down.
TTAAAATGAATCTACAGGATGACGTTGTAAATACTTTAGTTAACCATTTTATTATTTTGCTTATAAATTATTTGACATATATATGTTATAACTTTTATTTGACAAATTTCAGATGAATATCTATGATTGTTTGTAAATTTATTTTAATCAAAAATCAATAAAAATTATTTAAAAAAAATGTAACCACAGTTTTCCCTACTGGAAAAGAACAGAAATGTACATGCACTATTGTAACTGTTTAAAGGTATATATTTTAACCATGGGAACTGGAACACAGGAGGTTAACTTCAGGAAAATAACTTAAATTAAATTACTTTATAGGCTAGGCTGGAGACAGAGAGTCTGTGCTGAGAAGTTTTCTGTATTGTCTTCTGAGTGAAATAATTACTAGTCTTGAAATGGGAATGAATGTAATTGTTTTATGACTTCCAGCATCTGCCAAAGATCTGAGGTCTATGTATTTTACAGGCAGATGCTAAGTACTGATATAGGTTCATAGGTTCATAGGCTTATACTAGGCTATCTGCCCTAGGGCATTTATAAGCCTAGCCCAAAGTTTTGTGGCTTTCACCACCCCTTAAGTTGAAGGATGCTATGCCCATTAATTTGCTGTGCCTCTGTCCAGCAGTGACACAGAGGTGATCCCTGGGGTAAACCTGCGATCTCCCATCCATTGGTCAAGATTTCTCTTGAACAAAGCCAGCGAGGTGCTCTGCCTCACATGTACCGGGATTTTGTTCCACAGCATAGGGTGTCTCTGGGTGATGAATCTGTCCCTCCAGTATGTCCTATTTATAACCGTGTTAAGGTTTAGGTCTCTTGATCTTGTAGTTGTGGTGGATTTAGATTTTTTGAGGTGGAGCATGTCCATTAATTCCGGGTTGGACATGGCCTTGTATGTCAGGCACAAGTCACCTCTGAGCAGATGGTATGCGACTGAATAGAGCTGGAGTTCCTTCAGTCGGGCAGCATAAGACATATTTTTGAGACCCATTATCCTTTTGGTGAGGAATTTTTGGGGTCTTTCCAATTGCTGCAGGTGTCTGGTAAGATACATTCCGAATGGGGCATTGTACTCAATCATTGGTCTGATGAGTGATGAGTACAGGGGAACAATGACCTCCCTTGATCTGGATGTGAATCCCTTCATGATCAGGTGGGCAATGTAGAAGGTCTTCCTAACTACTTTGGCAACGTGAGTGTCAAAGGAGAGGTTACTGTCAACTTGGGTCCCCAGATCCCTGATAACCTCTTCTGTGCTTAGTGGATTGCCACCTATATGGTAGCTAGGGGTAACCTTGTTTTTTCCGAAGGGTATGACTATGCATTTTTTGGCATTTAACTTTAGACCATGGCTCTGGCACCAGTTATCCGTTTCTATGAGACCCTTCTGAAGGATATCTGTGTCTGATGTGTTTTCAACTATGGCACCCAGTTTGCAGTCATCTGTAAACTTTGTCAGCCATAATCCTCCTGTGTTTGCCTGTACTTCTGAAAAGTAGATGCCAAACAAGAGGGGGTCCAGGACTGAGCCCTGTGGGACACCACTTGTGACCGGCTTGGAGTCTGACATGGCGCCAGCAACTCTGACCCTGTGGGTTCTGTCACTTAGCCAGTTTGCAACCCATCTTGTGACGTATGGGTTTACATTTAAGCTGGTGAGTTTTTCAATGATACCCGAGTGGGGTATTGTGTCGAAAGCTTTTGCAAGGTCCAGGTAGGCTGTGTGGACTGCCTTGCCCTCATCAATGGCCTTTGAGACTGTTTCGAAAAAGTCAACCAAGTTTAAAAGGCATGATCTGCCTTTAACAAAGCCAAACTGGGTTTGATCCAATGTCTGTAAGTCCCCTATGTCTTTATTTATGAGTTTCATTATGATCCTCTCCATAGCTTTGCAGACCAGGCTTGTTAAGCTAATGGGGCGGTAATTTCCAGGGTCCGTGGAAGCACCGCCTTTGTGAAGTGGGACCACAGTTGCCGTACGCCACTCCTTGGGTACATATCCTGAGGTGAGGCTAAGATTAAACAGCTGCCTTAAATGCAGGTTTAATTCCTCATTGAGTTTGTGGAGCAGACAGCCTGGGACACCATATGGTCCCATAGATGCTGTGTTTTTTGCCTTGGAGAGAGCAGTTTTCACCTGTACATATGAGATGTTTGGGAGGCTACATTTTGCTGGGATAGATATCTCTCCTTTTGGGGGGGGGGAATTTGCACTGAACCTGTCAGCCAGTATGTTGGCAATGCCTGTTGGTTCAGTGATTTTTGCATCATTTTGAACTAATTCTGAGCATATCTGTGAGTTTCCACCCAGGTTTCTAACATAGCTAAAAAAGGCCTTATGATTGTCTTTTGTGTCTTTGGCGACTTTTCTCTCAAAATTTGCTTTGGATGATTTTATGAGTGATCGTAGTTTTTTACTTATAATGATCAAGGGTGTCTTCCCTTTTAAGGATTTTGCTCTATCTTGTAGTAGCTTTCTCCTTTTAATGTAGAGCTTGTTTATGGCTGGGGTCCACTAGACTGGGCGCTTGCCTTTGGTGGTAAGGGTCTTTGTTTTATTTGGGATTGCCTGATCCATGCAGTCCTGGAGGTGCTGGTAGAAGGCATTTGCAAGTGATTCAGCGGCTTGGGTAGTGGTTTCCATTGGCTCGGGGGCTTTGAAGGATACCACACCAGTCTTAAGAAGTGTGAAGTCGGCTTTTGAGAAGTTCTTCACTGTGGTCTTGTTTATCTTGGGTGGGGGCGGGATATGGACTTCCAGTGAGATTAGTTTATGATCTGATCTCACCAATGATGGATATACTTCCAGTGTGGAACATTTTGTCCCCATGTTTGTGATGATGAGATCTAGTATGTTTTCTCCTCTTGTGGGGATGGTGACTAGTTGTTCCATGGCATTAGAGTTTATGAACTCTAGGAACCTTTGGGCTAGAGTGTTGGAACTTGAGTAATGATCCCAGTCTATATTCGGGTATTTGAAATCACCTAATATGATGGTGTTTGGAGATACATTTATACCCTCCAGTGTCTTCAGGAAGGCTGTGTGAGTTTCCTGAGATTGAGAGGGTGGCCTGTAACAAGCTACAAATTGCAGAGCAGACTTGCCTATGGTTAATTGCACCTAGATGGTCTCCGATGCTTCATGTGTTGCCACCAACCTGGAGGTGTGGGTATCCTTGATGAATATGGATATCCCCCTCCTTTTGTGGTGTGGTCCGGATTTTGGGGCTGGAACGCATGATATGAGGTAAAAACCTGATAGTGCTGGGGTGCTCTCAGGAGCCTTGAACCAAGTTTCAGTCACAGCACAGACATCGATGTTCTCCATACTGAGAAGGGCTTCGAGTGTGTGCATCTTGAGGTTGAGACTTCTGGCGTTGAGCAGCATTACCCTTAGTACTTTTTCTTTTTTGTGTTCTAGGGTGGTAGGTTTAGAATTTGAGCCTTGCCTAAAAAAGGCACTATGGGGGGGCAAGAGCCTTTGCCAATATCCGGAAGCCTAGGGGTTACAGGTGCAAGCCATCCCTTGCGAAGCAGCGTGGCTTGTCCAGCATGTCATCCCAGGCAGACAGACATTGGATCCCCTTTGAATGACACCAGAAATTAAGCCAATTATTAAAGCTGATCATCTTGTCTCTGTATTGTGGCATCATTCTTGGTGAAGGTAGGATACTGCTCAGGGTCAGGGTCATACCAGCTTGGGTTACATAATCAGAGAGCTCCTCTATGTCTCTTTTCATGTAGTCCAGGGAGGTACATCTCAGGTCATTCACACCAGCATGGACAATGACTGAGTCATACTTGTACTTGCTGTTGAGTGACCTGAGTGCTTGCGTTATGTGGCGGATTCTAGCACCCAACAGGCAGCTTACTGTGACCTTCTCCTTACTCAATCTGGTGAGTGGGGCGTCAGTGTGTCTGACTATGGAGTCACCTATGACGAGTGTGTCTGGCATTGTGTTTGGCCTTAAGGGCTGTGCCTGTTTGGCACAGTGACTTTGTGATCTATGTGTTGCATGTGTTGTGTCCTGAGGTGGCAGTTGTTTGGGTGTCTGCTTTGGTGGCCTCTGCTGTTTTGGTAGATTTTTGATCAGAGCCTCCGAGCATGTCTTTGTGTGTTTATGCGTATGATTTGAAGTTTTGATAGTACTATGTGAGACTGGGTTTGTGGTGTGTGAGGTTACCTTCTCCTCCTGTCTGGTCTTGCCAGTCCTATGTTGAGAGAGCTCAGCCTCCAGTTTGGTTAGGTAGTTGCATCTCTCGCATGTATTTGTGTTTTGTGGGAGAAGGAGAGGGTTGTCTGTGTACATGAGGCAATTGTAACATTGCCTCAATATTCCCAGGTTCACCAGCTGAGCAGGAGAGGACGCTAGCAACTGACCCCTCGACATGCTAGAAGGAAAAAAAACAAAACTTTTCTTGTGTAATTGGGTTCGAAAAAGACTTCGAGGGATGTGGGTGATCTAAAAAGGGGGTTTAGGCTAGTGGGGTACTATGTATAAAAAAAGTGCTATATCTGAGTAAAAAGTACTTTAGGAGCAAGTGCTAAGCTTTCCAGATAGAGAATAGACTACTTTGAATCAAGTAGAGCTAACCTTTTCAGATAGAGAATAGGCTGGTTAGATTACAAGTAGAGTTTAAGAAGAGCTGTTCTAAGGGAAAAAATGAAGAGTGGACTTTAGGTAGCCTGAATAGTTTAACCTTGATTAACCACCGCTGCTCTTGTGTGCTCCTGTGGCAACTCCGCGCTAAATCACGCTAAAGCTAGCGAAGCGTGCTTTATAGCAGGGGGTTGAAAAAAGTTAGGAATTGACCCAAAATGGCCAATTGACTACTAGTTACTGGCTGAGACCACTCCAAAATGGGCAAATAGGCTTGCTCAGTGCTCCCCACTCCCACTGGTGAACAAAGAAGCTTCCTCTTTCCCAAGTAAGGATATGGAACAGTTACAGGAACCAAGACAAAGCACAGTGATCAGCAAGCTCTGTTACTGGACTATTCTAGCTCAGTAAAAGCGGGAAACAAGAGATTTTTTTTTTCTTTTTTTACAGACAGTAGAGAAAAACAGTCAATAAATGCTTATAAATGCTTTAAATTGGCTAGCGCACTTGAGTGTGTAGCCTACAGGTACAATTTGCAACAAATGGAAACTTTAAAGTGCAAATAACAGTTCAGATACAAAAAAGCAGTTTTAAAGGCAGTAAAACTAGTAGCAAACAGGCAAAAATGCAGTCACTAAACAGTAAACACTTGAAAAGCCACAAAAATATACTTATATCAAGAAAAAGTCACTCTTTCGCTCTCTTTTGCTTGAATCACTCTGCAGGACACCACGAGGAGCTGTGCTGAGTTAATTACAAGCTCTAAAAGCGCGCGAAGTGTGCTTTATAGCAGGTGGTTGAAAAAGTTAGGAATTGACCCAAAATGGCCAATCGACTACTAGTTACTGGCTGAGACCACTCCAAAATGGGAAAATAGGCTTGCTCAGTGCTCCCCACTCCCACTGGTGAACAAAGAAGCTTCCTCTTTCCCAAGTAAGGATATGGAACAGTTACAGGAACCAAGACAAAGCCCAGAGATCAGCAAGCTCTGATACTGGACTATTCTAGCTCAGTAAAAGCGGGAAACAAGAGATTTTTTTTTTTCTTTTTTTACAGACAGTAGAGAAAAACAGTCAATAAATGCTTATAAATGCTTTAAATCGGCTAGCGCACTTGAGTGTGTAGCCTACAGATACAATTTGCAACAAATGGAAACTTTAAAGTGCAAATAACAGTTCAGATACAAAAAAAATCAGTTTTAAAGGCAGTAAAACTAGTAGCAAACAGGCAAAAATGCAGTTGCTAAACAGTAAACACTTGAAAAGCTACAAAAATATACTTATATCAAGAAAAAGTCACTCTTTCGCTCTCTGCTGCTTGAATCACTCTGCAGGATACCATGAGCAGCTGTGCTGAGTTAATTACAAGCTCTAAAAGCGCGCAAAGCGTGCTTTATAGCAGGGGGTTGAAAAAGTTAGGAATTGACCCAAAATGGCCAATCGACTACTAGTTACTGGCTGAGACCACTCCAAAATGGGCAAATAGGCTTGCTCAGTGCTCCCCACTCCCACTGGTGAACAAAGAAGCTTCCTCTTTCCCAAGTAAGGATATGGAACAGTTACAGGAACCAAGACAAAGCCCAGAGATCAGCAAGCTCTGATACTGGACTATTCTAGCTCAGTAAAAGCGGGAAACAAGAGATTTTTTTTTCTTTTTTTACAGACAGTAGAGAAAAACAGTCAATAAATGCTTATAAATGCTTTAAATCGGCTAGCGCACTTGAGTGTGTAGCCTACAGATACAATTTGCAACAAATGGAAACTTTAAAGTGCAAATAACAGTTCAGATACAAAAAAGCAGTTTTAAGGGCAGTAAAACTTGTAGCAAACAGGCGAAAATGCAGTCGCTAAACAGTAAACACTTGAAAAGCCACAAAAATATACTTATATCAAGAAAAAGTCACTCTTTCGCTCTCTGCTGCTTGAATCACTCTGCAGGACACCACGAGGAGCTGTGCTGAGTTAATTACAAGCTCTAAAAGTGCGCGAAGCGTGCTTTATAGCAGGGGGTTGAAAAGAGTTAGGAGTTGACCCAAAATGGCCAATCGACTACTAGTTACTGGCTGAGACCACTCCAAAATGGGCAAATAGGCTTGCTCAGTGCTCCCCACTCCCACTGGTGAACAAAGAAGCTTCCTCTTTCCCAAGTAAGGATATGGAACAGTTACAGGAACCAAGACAAAGCCCAGAGATCAGCAAGCTCTGATACTGGACTATTCTAGCTCAGTAAAAGTGGGGGGGGTTTGCATGAGAATTGTGAGTCAGATGACAAGAAATTATGTCATTCTGCAAGCTATCACAGCATTAATATTTGAGATATTAATTTGATAAATCTTTTAGTGAGACAGATCATTCTGCATTATGTCTTGGACCTGGCAACAGCAAGATCCATTCACCACACATCTGCATTGCTATAATAGTAAGTTCTTAGGCTATAGTATAATTCTCTTAGATATAGTCAGGAATTTAGTAAAGCTTAGTTTAGATATTTTTCTTTATTTATTTGAGACTGTCCTGCAATGTTGTTTTAAATATTTCATGTGGTTTTGAACTCTGATGTCACTGTAAATATATATTAGTATTGTCTTGTTCTTCTATTATTTATTTATTATTAAATATATTTAAACCTCTCATTGTGGCTGATCTGTGCAGAGATATTTACACTTTGGGAGTACTTGCATATTTATTTGGTGACACTGTGTGGGCCAGTCCTAATAGCCTTGCTCTTGGTCAAACTACCATTTGTATTAATATTAAACAATAAAATTGGACACCCTTTGTTAAGGGCCTTAAACTAGCTGGTAAGGAGTTGGCTGGTGGCAGTGAGAACTACGTTATAGTCTGGGCAAAAAGGGGCATATCTAGTAAAACTGTGCCAACTTTTCCCAGGTGTGTGTGTGTGTGTGTGTGTGTGTGTGTGTGTGTGTGTGTGTGTGTAAATCAAACTTCAAAGAGTGTGTGTGTCAACTACTTGGGCAGGGACATGAAGCACTGGTTGGACAGAGTGGGTGCTGGAAGTCTTGGCTTGGCCATGTGGGGAGTGTTATTGGGGATCTGGAGAAAGAGGGAGAAACCAGCCCTGGACTGACTGTGGCCTCTATGTGCTGTTAAGGGAAATTGCACCTGCGGCAGAGAGCTGCATTTGGAAATGCTGTGTGTGTGCCTGTCATCCTTCTCAGTGAACGTCCCCCACTGTTGTAGGTGGTGAGGACTGAGGCTCCTTGATTACTAGGCCAGTGCTGGGGCGTCACAACTGGCATGATCAAAGGACTGATATGACTCATTACATACGTTTGAGTTTCAGACTTTAAATCCTTCATATCATATATCTTAGCAAAAAACCCTGGTTATTGTAGAACATTTCTGCAGGGCACCTATATGTCAAATGTGTCCCTATTTCTGAGTCATTGTCCCTCCATTATAGGTTCATAGGTTGGTACTATGCTGTCAGTAACAGGGCCTATACAAGCCTAGCTATAACAATTCCCTGGCTATTTCTTCCCAGAATATTTACTTCCCTGGTCCCCTGTCTAGCAGAGCAACTGACATGATCCCCGGGGTGAATTTCCTATCCCCCATCCAATCGCCAGGGTTCCTTTTGAAGAGGGCCAAAGAGGTGCTCAGCTTGACATTTATGGGCAGTCTATTCCTGAGTATAGGGAGCCTCTGGGTCAGGAACCTATCCTTCCAGCATGTTTTGTTCATTGTGATGACAAGGTTTAGATCCCTGGAGTGTGTGGCTCTGAGGAACTGGGATTTCTTTAAGTGTAGCATGTCCAACAGCTCTGGGTTTTACATGGCCTTGTATGTTAAGCAGAAATCGCCTCTAAGTAGGCGATATGTGACAGAGTATAGCTGGAGTTTTTTTAAATGGTCAGCATTGAGCATCTGGTTTAAGCTTGTGATTCTTTTAGTAAGGTATTTCTGTGGCCTTTCAAGTTGTTGAAGATGTCTTGTGAGGTGCATACCAAATGGGGCATTGTACTCTATAATGGGTCTAGTGAGGAATGAGTACAGTGGGACAATGACCTCCTTTTTTCTGGATGAAAAGCCCTTAGTGATGAGGTGTGCTGCATAGAAGGATTTCCTGACTGTTATGGCGATGTGGTTATCGAAGATGAGACCACTGTCCACCTGTGTCCCTAAGTCCCTTATCACACTTTCAGTGTTTGGTGTCCTGCCACTTATGTGGTAATTCATGGGTACATGTTTTTTCCCAAAGGGGATAACTATACATTTCTTGGCACTGAGCTTGAGCCCATGGCTCTGGCACCAAACATCTGTTTCTGTAAGGTCCTTTTGCAGCATATTCACATAATTTGGGAATTCATTAATGGCTCCCAGTTTGCAGTCTCTGCCAGCCAGAGTCCCTTAGTGCTGGCCTGTACTTCAGAGAAGTAAATGCCAAACAAGAGTGGTCCCAGGACTGAAACCTGAGGTACTCCACTTGTCACTTGTCTGGAGCTGGATTTTGAGTCAGCTACTTTTACAGTGTGGGTTCTCTCAGTAAGCCAGCTGGCAATCCATCGAGTGACATAGGGATTAATGCCCAGCTTATTAAGTTTATCTATGATTCCAGAGTGGGGGATGGTGTTGAAGGCCTTGGCAAGGTCGAATAGGCTGTGTAGACCGCCTTTCCCTTGTCCACGGCTCTGGAGACTGATTCGAAGAAGTCAATCAGGTTGAGGAGACAAGATCGTCCCTTTACGAAACCAAACTGGGTGGGGTCCAGTGTTTGAAGGTTGCCAATGTCTTTGTTTATAAGTTCCATGATAATGCATTCCATGACTTTGCAGATCAGCTCGTCAGACTGATGGGACAATAGTTTTTGGGATCCAAAATGGATCCCCCCTCTTGTGGAGTGGGATAACTGTAGCTGTGTGCCACTCATTGGGCATGAAGCCTGAGGTAAGGCTATGATTAAACATGACACTTAAGTGACGTGCCAGTTCATTCTATAGATCATGTAGTACACAGCCCAGAATGTCATCTGTTCTCATGGATGCTGTATTCTTAGCTTTGGAGAGTACATTTTTTACCTGTGTGGCCATGATTACCGGAATTTGGCAATCATTTGGTATTGAGATGGGCCCTTTAGAGGGTGAGAGGGGGGTGATGCTGGCACTGAATCAATCTGCAAGGATATTGGCAATATCTTTGGGATCAGTATATTTAATGCCATTCTGTTGTAGCTCAGAGCACATCTGAGCATTGCCATTTAGATTATTGACATAACAATAGAATGCCTTGTGGTTGTTTTTGGAATCTTTGGCAATTTTATTTTCATAACTAGCTTTGGAGGATTTTATGAGGGATCTCAGCTTCTTACTGAGGATGGTAAGGGAGTATTTTGCATCCTGAGATTTTCCTCTTTTCTGCAACAGTTTCTTCTTTCTGGTGTATAGTTTGTTTATGGCAGGGGACCACGAGATTGGCTTCCTTTTTTGGGAGGAGAGCATCTTGGTTTTATTTGGAATGGCATGATTCATGCATGAGTGGATTTGCTCATACAGTGCCTTAGTGTAGGATTCTGCAGTCGAACTTTCTGTTTCCGTCTGCATGGGTGTCATGAAGTTTGTCACTTCTGACTTGAGTAGCATGAAGTTAGCCTTGGAGAAGTTTTTTTTTATGGAGGTTTCCTTACTGGGGGGTGGGGGTGGGATGTGGACATCAAAGGTGATTAGCTTATGGTCAGACCTGACCAACGAGGGGGTGACCGCTGGTGTGATGCATCAATCTTCCATGTTGATAATGACCAGTTTTAGGATATTTGAGCCCCTGGTGGGACTATGGATTAGTTGATCCAGAGCATTGGAATTTATGAATTCCATGAACGGTTGGGCAAAGGTGTTGGTACCAAAGTAGTTTTCCCAATTAATGGCAGGGTAGTTGAAGTCACCCAGTATTAGAGTATTTGGTTGTATCTTAATATTTTCCAGTATGTTAAGAAATGTGTAGTGAGAATCTTGGGGCATGGTGGGGGATCTGTAGCAAGCTACAATTTGGATTGCAGTCTTACCTAGTGTTAGTTGCACCTGTAGAATTTCAGATGCATTGTGTTGGGCAACTAGCCTGGAGGTGTGAATATCCTTGGTGAATATGGACACTCCTCCGCCTTTAGTGTTTCGGTCCTGGTTTGGTGGCCAAAAAGTGTGATAAGAGTTGTGGCCTGGTATTGCAGGGTTGCTCTCTGGAACCTTGAACCAGGTCTCAGTTACTGCACATATATCGATATTCTCCATTTTTAGGAGTGCCTCGAGTGCATTTTGAGATTTAGACTTCTAGCATTTGAGTAGCATTACCTTCAAATTTTGCATGGCCTTTGTCCAGATGTCTTGACTTTGGTGATCAATGTGGAATTCAGTGCTGTGATTTAAACATGAGTACTATCCATGTATGCTTACGCAGTTTCTTGGCTGGCAGCACTGTTGCCAGCCACAAAACCTCACTTAAACATGGTACGTGAAATAAATATGCATTACGGGCTGAGGCTCAATGTGCATCATCATGCGTGAAGCCTAGACAGAGTTTATTGAACCCCTGTGATAGTTATGAGATCTGTGAGTATTACATGTTGAATGATAACACCAATAATCCATAGATTGTATAACTGTGATAAAACGGAAAACCCTGGAACATATAACAAATTGTTGGAGTGTATAGTCCACAAAAGTCAAGTGACAATGACTAGAGGAATTCATGCATTTCTTGCATGAAACACAGGAGTGAAGAATAATATTAGCTGGGGACTTAAATTTACCAGAAACAGACTGGAATAATATTAATTCATCAACATTAGTAAGGAAATTATTCACAATGTATGTTCGGGAACAACAATTATTTCAGATTATTAAAAAAAAAACTACCAGGGAATGAAACATGCTAGACATTGTGCTCCTAAAGAAATTACTATTACTTTATGTCAAGTTTTCCCACTGCTGATATGCACTGAACATGGGGGTTATAAATGTTAATTTGTTGCTAGATAATTTTGCCAAACTGAAATGTAAACCAATGCACAGAAGATTAATAACAGATTATATGGAAGCAAACCATTCACTATGTAAAACTAACTGGCATGATGCATGCAATGAAAAAAAAACTGCAGAAGGAATGTGAAAAGTTTTGAAAGAGAAATTATTTAAGTTCAAGAATAAAAAAAAGGTTTGATATCAGGATCTAAGCACACAACGTCAGGAGGATATATTTCCATAAGAATGAGATACTAGATTGACATGAGAGACAAAAAATATAAGAAATGGAAAATAGGCTGAACCACAACTTTGGAAACTGAAATAAGCAAGGTGGCCAAACAAATTAAGTATAGTATGAGACAAGTTCAAGAAAAATTTGATAATTTATATAAAGATGTTGAAAGTAATATGAAAACGTTTTATAGATACATAAGATATGAAAGCAGTAAACTGTGTGTAGATTCTAAAATTAGTTCTCAGACACAACATATTATAGATGTATTTACAAAATTTTATACAAAACAGTTTGGATCAACAAAGGGGTGATAAGTTGTCCTAGTGGTGTCCATGTAACCTCAGATACTGAAATAAAATAAGATCATATTGAACAAAAACTATGCAAACTGGATCCTAGCAAAGTACTGGAAGACAATGGAGTTAATAATAATGACCTGAGAATACTTCAAGAACTCAAAGTACCATTACATCTATTATTTACTAGATCATATAAATATTGTGAGATTCCTTAAGACTGGAGATGTGTGCTTATTATTTAAGGGAAAGTGGAGTAGGACAAACCCAGAGACATACAGACCTCCTTAAGTCTACTTTCATGTTGTGGAAAAATAACTTAGTGCTAGAACTGGAAAGGATGCAACTTGAAACCATATATCAGCAGGCATATATTAAAAATAGATCTATTACCACATGTAGCATGATGTTCTATAACAATATAATAACAGCTATGAATGAAAAATTGTGCTGTGATGTGATTTATATAGATTTAACTTCAGCATTTGACAGGGTCATACACAAAACACTAATAAATAAATTAGAACAACTAGGTATTGATGTACTGTTGGTAACATGGATAGCCGCATAGTTTACAAATATGGTATGCGAACTATCAAACAGCAAGTGGACAGATGAAGTTCTTGGTTGTGGTCAAGATGGCCCACAGGGTTCTCTCCTAGGCTCATACTTGTTTAGATTGTAACTTTCATATATATTTTTTTTCTTCCGGGGTGTTCTATAGTCTGCATATAGATGAACTGAAACTGGGTAAACTGACTGCATGTGTTACAGATGGGGCATGTCTGCAAAAGAGCTTGACTACATTGACCATTTTGGCACAGGAGAATAATATGCTGGTAAATTGATTAAAACCTAAGCATATGAAATTTGGGAGATGTAAACTGAAAGGTGAATATTTAATACAGCACATAATGATTGAAACTGTGGATTCATTCAAGGACCTGGACATATGGATAAATCCAGTTTTGAGTTTTCCTAATCATATCAACTAATTGGTTAATGATAGTTATAGAACTGTGGGTTGCATAAAAAGTCCTTGTTTGTTAGCAAGTTACATTAGACACAGACTTGAGCATGGAATAACAATATGGAAACCTTATTAGAAAACAAGCATGAGTAAACTTGAAAGAGTATAGTGGAAATATCCCAGGGTATCCATGGATGTGAAAATTTTAGTTATTATGAAAGACTAAAATATCTGAACTTGTACAGCGTCTCATACAGATGTTTAAGAGGAGTCCATATTCAAGTATATAGGGCATTTAGATGTAACTACCTATGGGGATGCTTGGGTTTATAAAAAGGAGTAGAAAATCATCAGACAACCTATGTAGAAGATTCAATAGGAATGAGAAGTGTACTAATTGGTTCTCTGAGAGAGCAGCTGATGTGTGGAATAGACTACCAAATTACATTAAGCAAGCACTAGTTTAGACATTTTTAAGCCCAGCCTGGACACTTAGTATGGGAGCAACTATATTGGTATATTATTAGGCTAGAAGGGCATTAATGCCTGTGCTTGAAGTATTTGTATGCACGTATGTAATGGAATATTTTTCCTGGTTTTATGTACAAATAATAGCTGATCCTCAGAATCGTATTTTTCACTGGATAGAACTTCAAACAATTATTAATACTCATCCCTTCTCCTGATCTCTTTTCCTGTTTGCACTCTCTCTCCTTATTTTCCCCTCCATATTTCTTCTTCTACACTTAATGCATCTCTCCCCAAACCTCTTGTTGTCCTTCCTCGTGTATGCTTTCTTCCATTTCTCCTTCTTTTCTCATTAATTACTGTTTGCTGTTGACAATCCATCAAAAAGTATGCCTTTTTTACTCATTCTACATTCAAGCACATACCATCTTGCAGTGTTCTTTCTCCCTACACTGGTTACATTGTACCTTGTCACAAATATTAATTAAACAAAAAAAGTTCCAACAAAAGAAACATTATTTAGTCTGGTTATCATATCTTAACGTCCCATGACAAGTGTTTCACCATGTTTTTTTAACATTTCAAAACAGCTTCCAACCTCCACCCAACATTACGTAAGTTTCTCTTATTTCTGACTTTCACAGTATTATTAACAGTTTCACATAGACCTGGCATGTGTTTTTTAATATCGTCCTCTTCCAGTTCATCAGTTCTGAACTGCAAAGTAACATTTTTTTTTAACATTTAAGTTACTACCAGAAAAGACAAAGCTCCAATTTTCACCAAACAACATGAAGCAATAGTTTAGCGCTTTCAATCACCTTTATTATGTGACCTTCTTCAGAAACAACTTTTCATTTTCTTTTTCATCCTTTTATATGTACTAACAGGAAATGACATGTTAAATGAACATGAATAATTAATCATTTATAAAATAATTCAACATGTTTTTATTTTTATTTTTAAAAAGAACATCTTCTCTATAAAAATTATTACATTTAAAAAATACTTGTAATAAAACTTGATATTAATTTAATAAGTAAAAACTTACTATATTATGTGTTTTTACCTATATAGCAAAAAACATTTTAAACTAATCATGTCATTTAACCCGGGAAACTTGTCTGCCCCCAGGTATAACTGCCAATATGCCTCTTTACATTCTAAAATATTATTTAAATCTCCACCAAAATTTACCTTGTCTACATTGTCCAAAACAAAGAATTCAAACTTTTTGAATTCTTTGCACATGATGGAATGTCTAAAAAGGGCATTGGTTTTATCACTTTTTTTAATGGCTAAATTGTGCTCATAAATACGCCTTTTTAAATTTCTTTTCGTCTTACCTACATAATAATTTTTGCATGTTACACAACTCGCTAAATACACGACAAATTCACTATTACAGTTAAAATAATTTTTTGCCCAAAATATCTCATTGGACTGCCCAATGGTAATGAAAGATGTATTACTAATGAACCTACATTGCTTACAATTATTGCAACTGTAAGTCCCCTTTTTTATAGAACAAACTCGAGAAAGTCTTGTTGACTCTTCGTGGACCTCTAACCTACTCTTTATATTGGTTGTTCTCTTGAATGTGAATTTTGGGTTTAGACCTATTGTGTCCACTAAACCTTTGTTCCCCAAAATGATCTTCCAATTCTCTATTATAACACTTTTAATTTCCCACATTTCATCTACAATTGGTATTGGGAAAGATATTCTATATTCTTCTCTCGACTTTTCCATTCTTGTTTGTTCAGACATCTCCATAGATTCTATTAGTATGTCTGTTGAATATAATATTGGCTTAGCCACATTTTGTCTCAAATTTATAACTTCATTCTCTATTTTATTAATCCATTCTTTGTCATAGCCCCGTTTGTGAAATAACATTTTCAAAGTTTTTCCTTCAATTGAAAACGTGTCATCATTTGAGGTTAACCTACTTAACCTTATGAATTGACCCTTGATGACACCCTTTTTCATATGAGTTGGATGTAAACTGTCTTTATGTATATATTGATTTGCAAAATATGGTTTCCTATAAATTTTACTTGTAAAGATTCTTTTTTCAACATTCACTTCTATAGTGATGTCTAAAAAGTTAATCACTTTTCCAAATTCTCCAAGCTTAAAATGTAAAAAGGTTGTTGTGTTGTTTAAATCTTCCACAAACTTTTCAAATTCTACCTGATTCCCTGACCATAAAAATATCAAATCGTCTATGAACCAATGGCAGATCTCTACTTTGTGAAAACTGGGATGACTTTCTAAATATTTTTGTTCCCAATTTGCCATCACAATATTGGCAAAAGCAGGGGCCACTCTGGCACCCATTGCTACACCTGAAACTTGTTGATACACTCTCTTATTGAAAACAAAAAAATTGTTTTCCAAGATGAGTTCCATCAAACTACAACAAGTGTTAATTTTCATTCCAGAGAGTCCTGAATTTTTGTTTAAGTATTCTCTCATGTATTCTATACCAATGTCTTGGTCTATGGATGTATACAAACTACTCACATCTAAACATCCAAAAAACAATTCTTTACCATCCATTTTGTACTCTCTCAGGATTTCTAGTAGGTGCCAGGAATCGCTCAAATAATACTTGGATTTCTGAACTATAGGGTTCAATATCTTGTCAAGCCATATGGAAATGTTTTCAGTTTTAGACCTTTTTGCTGAAATAATTGGTCTAAATGGTATAACTTTATCAATCCCCTGAATTTTTGGAATTCCAAATAAATTTGGCATTCTAGGCTCTTCTACTTGCATGAATTCATAACTAGCTCCATCTATTTCACCTTGACTAAACATATCAAACAATATACTGTTTATATTGTTATATTTTGATTTTACAAAATCCAAGCTTATTTTTTTCTATGTACTGTCATCCATTAAGGTGGTTTCAATGTTTTTTTTCATAGTCATTTGTATTCATAATGACAATCTTCCCACCCTTATCAGCTTTCATCACCCTGATGTTTTTATCATTACTTAGAGATTTTAAAGCTTTGAACTCACTTTCAGACAAATTCTTTTCTTTGTTACATAATCTAATTTTTCTGAACTCATTTTCACATGAGTTCTGAAAAACTTGTAATGTATTCAATAACGGAGGATTATAAGTACTTGGTTTCCTAATCCCATCTTGTTCTTCGTCATTAAATTGTACTATGTCATGCATAATGTAATTTAAATTCAATTTTCTCAAGTACAATCTAAAATCTATAAGTAACTTCCCAATATTGAATCTATTAGATGGAATGAATGAGAAGCCTTTTTTCAAAACATTCTCTGCATCATTAGACAGTATTACATTTGATAAATTTAAAATGTCCATTTCAAAACAGTCCACTTCTAATGGATTTACCACTTTCTCCTGTTCTTGCCTTTCTGCTTGAACTTTTTTTGAGTGGCATTGTACCATTTTGTAGTCCATTTGTTTTGATTTGTGCCCCCAAAAAAAGGAGTCTCTTTATTGACTACTGATGTACTTGCCACTTCAGCATATGTTGTAACATCATTGTCAATGTCATTGACGTTTTGTACATTGTTATTGATGTTTTCACTGTTCGTGGTATTGACTGTAGGTTCATCTACTACATTAAAACCAGTTTCTCTTGATTGGGTAGTGTTAACCCCAACCAATTTAGTGTTAGAACTATTGTTGTCAAGCGGTCCCACATGACCCCTATTATCACTATTACCACGATCATCATATACAATGTAAGCTTTGTTAGTACTGTAGGCAAAAATATCCCTTTTAAGTTTATGCTGCTTCCTGGATATAATAGTAGCTTTCTGTCATTCTGCCTTGGCTTCAACCCCATTGTATAATGCCAAAAAGCTATTAAAAGATGTTGAACTTTTGATTTTTTCATCCAAACTTTTAATGACCTCTTTTAACTTCTCTAATTCAGTATTGTAGTGTTCTGTTAATAATACCATCATTCGTATACCAGTATCGTTGTATAACTTAATCAATTCTAGACTAAGTTTGTCTCCGGGTGTCACACAGTTCGGAAATTTTGCTGTGCGCAACCCTTGAGGTACTACTCGGCGTTTAACACATTCTTCTAAATACTGTATTTCTAAAGATACTGTTACGTGTTTTAAAACAACTCTTTCCATTTCGTAAATTAGTTTACGACAGTTGGCATAGTCCAAAGCAGAATTACTTACTTTGTTTGAAAATGCTGTTTGTTCAACGTCAGCAAAAGGATTACTGTTTTCCTTGGAGATGTATCGCCAGACATCCACTTCATTCTTGGCCAGTCCTGATGTTATTGTATTATTGTTAGATCCAGCCAACTCAGGAAGCAATCTTCCCGTGAAAGGAACGCCATCACTTGCAGAGTTCACGTCTCCACGCCCAACTCTGTCTCATGACGTAATCGAAGTCAGTTCTTTGGAATTGAGCGTTTGTCTATTATTTAATTCTGACAAACACTCTTTAACTGCTACAGTAATCAAACTTTGAATGTCAAACTTGGAGAAAGCTTGCCGCTCGACCTTGTCTGCTGCATCCTCTCCTATTGAATAAGTTGACAAGTTCAACAACACTTCTTGTGTAGTATTCTCCGTTGCCATATGGTGTAACAGGAACTTAAAAAAACACCACAAAACTGGAACTAAGCGAATGAAACTTCAAACGTAACCAAAATAGACAAAGCTCCAATTTTCACCAAACAACATGAAGCAATAGTTTAGCGCTTTCAATCACCTTTATTATGTGACCTTCTTCAGAAACAACTTTTCATTTTCTTTTTCATCCTTTTATATGTACTAACAGGAAATGACATGTTAAATGAACATGAATAATTAATCATTTATAAAATAATTCAACATGTTGAGTTTGTTCTATAAAAAAGGGGACTTATAGTTGTAACAACTGTAAGCAATGTAGGTTCATTAGTAATACATCTTTCATTACCATTGGGCAGTCCAATGAGATATTTTGGGCTAAAAATGATTTCAACTGTAATAGTGAATTTGTCGTGTATTTGGCGAGTTGTGTAACATGTAAAAATTATTATGTAGGTAAGACGAAAATAAATTTAAAAAGGCGTATTTATGAGCACAATTTAGCCATCAAAAAAAGTGATAAAACCAATGCCCTTTTTAGACATTCCATCATGTGCAAAGAATTCAAAAAGTTTGAATTCTTTGTTTTGGACAATGTAGACAAGGTAAATTTTGGTGGAGATTTAAATAATATTTTAGAATGTAAAGAGGCATATTGGCAGTTATACCTGGGGGCAGACAAGTTTCCCGGGTTAAATGACATGATTAGTTTAAAATGTTTTTTGCTATATAGATAAAAACATATAATATAGTAAGTTTTCATTTATTAAATTAATATCAAGTTTTATCACAAGTATTTTTTAAATGTAATAATTTTTATAGAGAAAATGTTCTTTAAAAAAAATAATAAAAAAACAAGTTGAATTATTTTATAAATGATTAATTATTCATGTTCATTTAACATGTCATTTCCTGTTAGTACATATAAAAGGATGAAAAAGAAAATGAAAAGTTGTTTCTGAAGAAGGTCACATAATAAAGGTGATTGAAAGCGCTAAACTATTGCTTCGTGTTGTTTGGTGAAAATTGGAGCTTTGTCTTTTTTGGTTACGTTTGAAGTTTCATTCGCTTGGTTCCAGTTACTACCAGAAAACAGATAATTGTTCTATACACAGTTCCGGAAATGTTATCATCGGTCCATCAATTTTTACTGTTAAGTAACAAAAAAGTTGCAATCCCAGTATGTATAAAAGACTGACCTTCTTGAGGTTTAAAACCCAGAACAGTTACTGAATTGTTCCATACATAGGTGTCTATTACAGTGTAAATTTTTTTGTTCCTATTCTCACAGTTGATCTTCTCTTCTTCACTACTGCATATATTTAAGTTACTCCATTATCTGTTCACAAAATCAAAGCCTTTCTCACTCTGTTGTAGCGTTCCTCTTTTACATTCTGTCACTGCTGAATAAGTTTTTACTGTTGCATTCTGCGATGCCACTTCATTTGGTTCCTTATCCACATCTTCTATACTTCTGAAAAAGCTATCAGGCATTTTACCCCATGAAACAGCAGAACTGTCACCTGGATCATCCTGTTCAAATATTTTTTTTAACAGAGCAACATCTGCAAGATCTCCTAATGCCAGTTATGTTATCTGCACCACTTACTCAGACTAACTTACTTCTTTCTCCAAGGAGACAGCTAAATGCCACCCTGTTGTAACATCCGCAACACAGGAATTTTTGTTTACATTCTGAAGCTCCATAGCAAACAAATTTTTCTCCAAATTCTAACTTACCTCCTTAAAAATCTCCTTAGCATTTCTCTCCTCCTCCATGTTGCTGCTTCCCTTACGCCTCTTCCTTGCTGCTGTAGAAGTCCTCCAGCACCATTAAGCGGCTCCAAAAAGTAGTGAAAGTTCTCAAGTGCCATGGCTAAATTGCCCCTAATTAGTATAATTACCACCTCAGGTCCCCTGGAAAGAGGGCATTGGCATAGTGAGAACAATGCAGTCATCAAATCCAAGTTTCTGAAATACTGAGTCTTAGGTAAAGACAGGTACTGTAAATATGTTTACATGATGTAACATTGCTACAAAGTCTCACATTCTTTGTCTTTCAGTATTACATAGTTGTAAACCAGTAATTGTCATTGTCTGGTTATATAACATCATGTGCTTGGCGGTCAGTGTGATCTGTTGAATTAAAAGGTTTCTTTTTTTGTTTTTCTTTTTTTGTTTGTTTGTTTTTTCATTTTTGTTTTTTATTTTTTGTGATCCACAAAGACAGTCTTGGTTATTAGATCTTTATCCAGGTTGACAAATACAGCATTTGTATCTTGAATTAGAGTAACAGAGGTATTTCAGCTACAAAGAAGCCTTGCTGTCTGTGAGAGAAGACGCCTGTCTTGTTTTAACAGAATTACCTGCTTATATAGGATAACCCAGCCACTGGGGCTGCACAAGCCAGTGCATTTCTTTGTGCCGGTCCCAAGTCCAGATAAATGGGGAGGGTTGCATCAGGAAGGGCATCCGGCATAAAATTTTGCCAAATCATACATGCGGACAACAGTACAGATATACATATCAGTCCGGTCGAGGCCCCGGTTAACAACGACCACCACCAGTACTGTTGGCCAACACGGTGCTGGCGGAAATTGGGCTACTATTGGCCGAAGGAGGAGAAGAGGTGGAAGGCATGCCCGAGGGCAGGTAAAGGCTATGACTGTGATAGTGAGGGTCGGAACTTTGAATGTTGGCAGTATTACTGATATAGGGAGAGAGCTAGCTGATATGATGGACAGAAGGAAGGTTGGTATATTGTGTGTGCAGGAGACCAGATGAAAGGGGAGCAAGGCTAAGTGTATTGGTGGTGGGTTTAAATTGTTTTATCATGGTGTGGATGGGAGTAGAAATGGCGTAGGTGTTATCCTGAAGGAACAGTATTCTAAGAATGTTTTGAAGGTGAAAAGAGTGTTGGATAGAGTGATGTTTATGAAGCTGGAAATTGATGGTGTAATGATGAATGTTGTTAGTGCATATGCTCCATAAGTTGGGTGTGCGATGGATGAGAAAGAAAAATTTTGGAGTGAGTTGGATGAAGTGGAGATGAATGTACCCAAGGGTGAGAGACTGGTGATTGGAGCAGATTTCAATGGGCATGTTGGTGAAGGGAACAGAGGGGATGAGGAGGTGATGGGTAAGTATGGTGTTAAGCAAAAGAATGCAGAAGGTCAGATGGTACTGGATTTTGCGAAAAGGATGGACATGGCTGTGGTGAATATGTATTTTAACAAGAGGGAGGAGCATAGGGTGACATACAAGAGTGGAGGAAGATGCACACAGGTGGATTATATCTTATGTAGAAGGGCCAGTCTGAAGGAGATTGGAGACTGTAAATTGGTGGCAGGGGAAAGTGTAGTTAGGCAGCATAGGATGGTGGTTTGTAGGATGACATTGGTGATCAAGAAGAGAAGGAGGAGTGTGAGGGCAGTACCAAGGATCAAATGGTGGAAATTGAAAAAGGGTAATTGTGAGGTGGAGTTCAGGGAAGAGTTAAAACAGGCACTGGGTGGCAGTGAAGAGTTACCGAATAGCTGGGTAACTAGAGCAGTGCTAGTAAGGGAGATGGCTAGAAAGGTGCTTGGTGTGACATCTGGAAAGAGGAAGGAGGACAAGGAGACCTGGTGGTGAAATGAAGTACAGCAGAGTGTATAGAGAAAGAGATTGGTCAAGAAGTAGTGGGATTGTCAGAGAGATGTAGAAAGTAGACAGGAGAATAAGGAGATGAGGTGCTTGGCAAAGAGAGAGGGGGCGAAGGCTAAGGATAAGGCATATGAAGAGTTGTATGAATGCTTTGACACTAAGGAGGGAGAAAAGGACTTGTACCGATTGGCTAGACAGAGGGACTGAGCTAGTAAAGATGTGCAGCAGGTACGGGTGATAAAGGATAATGAGGGGAAACATACTCATAATTGAGGAGAGTGTGTTGAGCAGATGGAAAGAGTACTTTGAGGGGCTGATGAATGAAGAGAATGAGAGGGAGAGAAGGCTGGATGATGTGCACATAGTGAATCATGAAGTGCAGTGGATTAGCAAGGAAGAAGTAAGGATAGCTATGAAGAGGATGAAGAATGGAAAGGCTGTTGGTCCAGATGACATACCTGTGGAAGCATGAAGGTGTTTAGGTGAAATGGCAGTGGAGTTTTTAACTAGATTGTTTAATAAAATCTTGGAAAGTGACAGCATGCCTGAGGAATGGAGAAAAATTGTTTTGGTACCGATTTTTAAGAATAAGGGTGATGTGCAGAGCTGTAGTAACTACAGAGGGATTAAACTGATCAGTAACAGCATGAAGTTATGGGAAAGAGTAGTGAAAGCTAGGTTAAGAAGGGAGCTGATGATTAGTGATCAGCAGTATGGTTTCATGCCGGGAAAGAGCACTACAGATGCAATGTTTGCTCTGAGAGTGTCGATGGAGAAGTACAGAGATGGTCAGAAGGAGCTGCACTGTGTCTTTGTGGACTTAGAGAAAGCATATGACAGGGTGCCCAGAGAGGAGTTGTGGTATTGTATGAGGAAGTCAGGAGTGTCAGAGAAGTATGTAAGAGTGGTACAGGATATGTACGAGGGGAGTGTGACAGCGGTGAGGTCTGCAGTGGGAATGATGAATGCATTTAAGGTGGAGGTGGGATTACATCAAGGATCAGCTCTGAGCCCTTTCTTGTTTGCAATGATGATGGACAGGTTGACAGACGAGATCAGACAGGAGTCCCCATAGACTATGATGTTTGCAGATGACATTGTGATCTGTAGTGAGAGTAGGGAACAGGTGGAGGAGACCCTGGAGAGGTAGAGATATGCTCTAGAGAGAAGAGGAATGAAGGTCAGCAGGAGTAAGACAAAATATATGTATGTGAATGAGAGGGAGGATAGAGGAATGGTGAGGATGCAGGGAGTAGAGGTGGTGAAGGTGGATGAGTTTAAATACTTGGGATCAACAGTTCAGAGTAATGTTGATTATGGAAGAGAGATGAAGAAGAGAGTACAGGCAGGATGGAGTGGGTGGAGAAGAGTGTCAGGAGTGATTTGTGACAGATGAGTGCCAGTAAGAGTGAAAGGGAAGGTCTACAAGAAGGTAGTGTGATCAGCTATGTTATATGGGTTGGAGACAGTGGCATTGACAAAAAGGCAGGAGTCAGAGCTGGATGTGGCAGAGTTAAAGATGTTAAGATTTGCACTGGGTGTGACGAGGGTGAACAGGATTAGGAATAAGTATATTAGAGGGTCAGTCCAGGTTGGAAGGTTTGGAGACAAAGCCAGAGAGGCAAGATTACATTGGTTTGGACATGTGCTGAGGAGGGATGCAGAGTATATTGGGAAAAAGATGCTAAGGGTGAAGCTGCCAGGTAACAGGAAAAGAGGAAGGCCTAAGATAAGGTTTATGGATGTGGTGAGAGAGGACATGCAGGTGGTTGGTGTGACAGAGCAAGATGCAGAGGACAGGAAGAAATGGAAACATATGATCCACTGTGGCGACCCCTAACCGGAGCAACCGAAAGAAGGAGTAGACCTGCTTATATAGAATATGTTCATGGATCTTTGCTATAGGTAAAAGGATACCAAAAGGACCAATGTTTTCAGGGTGGCTGGGTAACAGCTAGTAGGTTTAGGGAATATAATTATTCCGCCACTTTTCTTTTCAGTGGGAACACTACTGATAGATGAATAGATAGATAGATAGATAGATAGATAGATAGATAGATAGATAGATAGATAGATAGATAGATAGATAATTAGACAGCTAAGTAGATGGAGGGGGGTATAGAGGCTGAATTTGAGGAAAGAGGCTTGCAGATATAGGAAACACCTATTTTAGGAATTTAGACAAAACAATTTATGTGGATTTTTTGATGTGGAGCTTATGTTCTGCATTGTTGAGATAGCAATAAATTCAAAAGAATGGTAATGTGGCTGAAAGGTAAGGAAGTTTTCAATGTGGATGTGGAGAGTGCGGTGGTGTGTTGCAAGGCTTAAAAAAGGAATCTTCAAGAAATGTTCATTTTGTCAGCAATGCCATTGGATGACAAGGAGAGATTTGTCTGAGCTGTTGTTTAATATTTAAGAGCAATTTATAGAATGACCCAGTAAGAGTTCCTGATTTCTGCAGTAATTGAATTTAGCTTCTTTGATGTTGATATTAGTTTGTCTTCTCACATTTAGGTGCTGGGAATGGTGAGTATGATTTTTGGAAGGATTCATGCTTTGTTTCAGAACATATTTTCCTTTTATGTTCAAGTGAAAGTTAGAGACAGTTTAAACAATGAACATATTTTGCTGTTATAATAAAGTGAGCTCTGAAATGGTAGGTGCAGAGAGTAAAACAACTGTAGAAAACTGTTAGGTTTAATTATATTGTAAAGAGGGGTGTAATTTAGGGAGTTTCCTTGATGTGAAGGAAACTGCCTGTAGTTCACATAAACAGCAATTGGTTTAGGTATTTTAAATGACCATTGTAAAATGAAAGGAGAGTGGACAGCTAGTGTTTTCACATGGAAACTGCTTGAGTACAAAAAAAAAAAAAAAACATCTGTGTGGAGAGCTGGTAAGCAGCAAATATAGAAATGTAGAAGAGTGCTTCTGGAGGGGAAGGCTGGATAAAAAAATACAAGAAAGGAGAGTGGGTTGATTTATCAGAAAAGAAAAAAAAAAGAAAAATGTAAAAATTAACTTTCATCTTTCATGGGCTAATTAAAAACAGCAAGAACAATGTGCAGTCTGTAGCAATTTTTTTTTTGTTCATTTATCCAATTTGGACTGATAAATGCATGAAATCTCTAAGCTTCAACAAGTCTTGACATTTGGCTTCCCCATGTGCCTTCATTCCTAGAGTCCTTGAAATCACTTGCCCCACTTTTCTTGAATAAAAAAAAATGATTGTCTGAGAATGCTGTCTACTGTTTTGGGGATTTTCTCCATTCCTCGATGCAGTGCAAACGTGGATTGGTGTGTATAAGTTCATGGGGTAGAATTGGGCTTTTCCTCAACAAAAACATTTTTTAGCTGTTCTGTTGATTTGCATGGCACAGGCAGCTTTGGACCTTTCAGAATCATTCACCTCTGATGCGAGTAACCCTCTTTATGTCGTTCATAATAGAACCTTAACCATTTTATTTAAATCTGGTTCATTTTAAAAACACAGTAAAATAAAGCAGGTAACTCAAAGCAGGTGAATTCTAAGCTAGAGAGCAAGAAAATGTAACTCGCCAAGAAAAAAAAATATCTCAGGAAACTATGAACAAAATTGTATTAATTCTATACATATACTTTATAAAGAACAAAACAATATCTGCCAATGGTATTCACTATATTCATAAACACTTTTCTTGTCAAGTGTTCTAGGCATGTCATATGCACATGTATACCACCACTGCATAACTGTATCTTGTGAAAGTACTGTGCAGAATATGTTATTCATGTAATGTTTTTGTTTTTCCCATACTGTATGTTTATTGTAGTTTGAGACGTTATATTGTTATTATGTCTTGACAGTTAAGACTACACAGTGATAGTATATTCAACTGGAACTCACCATGGCATCTGATGCCAGCTACATGCTTGAGGCAGCCTTGGAGCAGATGGATGACATCATTGCAGGTAAGAAATAAAACTATTAAAGGAAAATGTACTAAATCATTTCCTTTTGCCTATTGTACAGCTTTACATATTGTTTAATGTTACTTTTAATGTTAGTTTGAACTGGAAGCTGAATGTTATTCATAACTTCTTTGAAATTGCTATATTTTCCAGTGTTGTGGAGGTACCTGTTGAACATTTTTTGTGGTAATATGGCAAAGCCAAGTTTAGAGAAATGTACTTTGCTCCTCATACATTTTGTTACAGTAGAGAATTGTTAACAACCAGACACCTAATGAACTGAAATAAAAATACAGATCAAAAAGTGTAAAATGTAGGATAATAGTCTATTCTAGCCAAATAAGCCACTCTACAATGTGCACTAACAATTCAACTATTGTGTTCAGCTTGTAATTCACACTGTGCACATCATAATGTAAGAATTGTAGGTCACCTGGAAGCCATGGTAAATAAGCTGTAGACCTACTGCAATGAGTTATTAATACCAACAGAATCTGTTTAAAAATTAATTATGTGAGCAAAGTAGTAGAGTTTAAAGTGGAAGTTGGAGAATTGTTTCAACAAACAAGGAGGTTACAAAGGAAATAGTGGTAATAGATATTATAGTCTTGAATTTCCAAAATGAAGACTTGAAGATTATTATAGCAATAACCCACGCCTGGGTGTGGGTAATGCGGGATTTACCCACGGTTGGCGTGGTTCGCCCTCGGGACCAAACAAAGACAACCGTGGGTAAATCCGCATTACCCACACCAGAAGTGGTTATTGCTATTATACTATGACATTATTTAAGAAAAGAAATAATTACTTTTCTTAAATAATGGCATTGTATAATGCCTCTTTGCTGCCCTTCCGCAGCTGTCTGGTATCATGCAGTTCTGATGTACTGCGCATGCCTATGCAGTACATCAGAGCTGTGACCAAAAGCAACGGAGAAAGCAAGATCTCCATTGCTTTTTACTGCTTTGCTATGTTAAATGGGTTTAACATAGCGAGACAGCTTTAAAATAAGCAACGGAGATGTCCGTTGCTTATTTTAAAGCTGTCTCGCCATGTTAAACCCATTTAACATAGCTAAACAGTAAAAGCAATGGAGATCTTGCTTTCTCCGTTTTTAAACCTGTCTCGCTATGTTAAATGGGTTTAACATAGCGAGACAGCTTTAAAATAAGCAACGGAGATCTCCGTTGCTTATTTTAAAGCTGTCTCGCTATGTTAAACCCATTTAACATAGTGAGACAGGTTTAAAAAAAAAGCAATGGAGAAAGCAAGATCTCCGTTGCTTTTTACACACTGTGTCGCTATGTTAAAGGAGTTTAACATAGCGAGACAGCTTTAAAAAAAGCAACGGAGATCTCCGTTGCTTTTTTTAAACCTGTGTCGCTATGTTAAACTCTTTCAACATAGCGAAACAGTGTTTTAAAAGAGACTTATACTAATGGAAAAAGTCTGGGCGACCGGACCTTTTTCCATTAGTATAAGTCGATTTACAACTTGCACGCTGGCCAATCAGCGTGCACGTTTTGGAATATTAATGGGGGGTCATGGTATAATCAGAATGTTTCAATGTTTGAATTTTCAGCATGCTGCAAACTCCTGATTTATTAAGTCCAGGCAAGTGCCTTGAATGTATTCTTGATGGAGTCATAAAACTAAAGGAATCAGAACCATATGAAATTGAAAATGCCTGCATGACTTGTGATGGACTACTGCAGTTGGTTCTAGGTTTCATACCTTTGTCATCAATACTTACTGTGTAGCTACAAATTAAGAGTTATAGTCATCCCCCTACATTTCATCTACCTCAGATCAAACCCTGTGCCTTTCAGTACAGCCTTACTCATAGCAGTTGAAGCATGACCAAAATGACTTTCCACATATACACATACAGTACTTTTAAAGGGGGTGTGCGGGTTTGGGGATAAGTGATGACTCTACAGCACTACCTCCTTCCTTCCCAAACTTTACGATTCACTGCCACCAGTTAGTGTAACACAGCAAAACAAGAATGAATATTACTTTTACCCTTAAAATAAGCCAACCCTTAATTGTTTTTAATGCGAACAATTAGCTCAAAAAGTTACAGCTCCATGGATAGATTCCAAATAGTTTGCACACAAGTAAAATGCTTAATCTCCTATCAATAAATGCATCATTGTTCTTAAGTGTTTCACATTAAATAATAAAATTCTTTAATTAAAATAAATAAGATAGATCATTTCTTTTTCAGGTAAACGTACAGATAGTGCAAAAGCTTGCAAAAAACTGTAAAATAAAACATTCAAAATGATAGATGATGGCCAGAAAAATAATGTTTATCTTCTTAACTGGAAAACTGTCTGATTCTGGCTAAAGATACACTGTGGCATTTTCTGTCTCTGGATTATAAGTCCAAAATGTCCACTATAAAATATTTATAGCATATGCAAGGAATGGTTTTGCTCTCTCTTCAAGGGAGTATTCCAAAAAACAACTCTGTTAACTTTTCATTCCATTTTCTTTTGTCATTTTAATTAACAGTATGTTTTACTCTTTATTTGTAAATACATCAGACAGGATTTACTATGGTTTTAATTTGGATTTTGAAAGCTGCAGTCTGGTTCTACACTTATATACTCAAGAAGAAGAATGTATGATTTAGCAAGACAGTGTCAAAATAAGGAAATAACCTTTGACCAGATATCTCTTGTCTTCTTGAACTGTGATTCTTCAGAAATCACTTGCATGTTTTTATTAGAATGAAAACAAGGATTGTGGGAGAATTCAGTGTAGTCTTTTGTGGAATTCTTCAATCCCCAATTTTGTATGACAGTGGAGTTGGTATATGTGCAGTTGAGGGGAGAACCCCGTATGGGGCATTCAGAGCAGTTTACCCCTGCAGGAAAAAATGAATCTGTGCCATTGTTTTTTAAAGCACAGGCAAGTTTTGATCTCTCATGATCTCCCAAGTGATGTCCAAATTATTTCAATCTGCGATCTGAAAATTGAACCCTTTATCATAGCTCAGCAACCATCGCCATGCAACATTAGACTTTGCAGTTTTGACTGCATTTTATAGGAAGAACTGTAGTTTTATAATGTAGTGGATTTCTACTGCAAAATTTGCAAATTCAAATGCATCCCACTGTAAATATTTCTCGTAAATGTCACACATTTCCTGAAAAAGCACATGTAATGCAGCTCTTTTATTCGACTTATCTTTTAAACAAGTATTTACACTTTTTTTATTTGATACAGCTGTAATATAGCTAGTTCACTTTTTATTCATTTTCTTCATGAATGTCAGGTAACATTTTTAAACATTATGAGAGTTCTTTTTTCAAGACATGATACTTTTGCTGAGAGATCAAGAAATGAAACTTGATGAGAAACACACATTAGATGTTAGACATACCCAGTGCTTTATTTGGAAAGTCCCTGTAAACTTCTGCTTGTTGGCTCCCTGTGTTGACATTGTATTATTCTGAGTGAATGCACTGTGGTTTTAATTTCTCTCTTAACAACCTTTTGACACTGTTTATAAGTATTGATGTACTCTGTCTGTCCTTTGAAATTTCTGGCTTGTAAAAATTCTGCATATGCTATTTTCATGTGATTTATACTCATATGGCCCAAAAAAATGAATAACTTGCACTATGGCTAGATTTTCCCGACTATAGGATGTCTACCAAACACTGCATCACCTGTTCCTCTATGCCTGTTTAGGAGTCTGTTCTCTTTACAACTTATTCTAATATTATGTTGGCAGCCTTTGAAACTGATGATTTTTCACCCCATGGTCATCTCCTTCAAGTTTTGTAAAGTGAGTATCAACAGCTGTGCCTGTGCTATGTCTCCTTTTGTGATTCTCTGAAGTTCTCCTATCAACAATTTTCCCCATGAAGTAACTCCTTTTAGACATAATCCAGTACCTTTCACCAGGTATGGCTCCAGTTCAGACTTATCGCTGACACTATGTTACTGGCCTCTGTTAGAGGTGTAGATATTGGCATGGTCTTACCCCACTGTCTTTCCCATGTAATTGCCTCCAAACCTGGCTGCATGTAACTGCTTGCACACACAGTAGTTTTTCACAGAAGTCGTTAACAATTAGAACATGTTTGTGATATCATTGAACACTACCTCCTGCTTGTTCCTCTGCCCCATTTTCAGTCCAGATGAAAAAATGGTCAATCTATAACACCTGAAGAGATGCACCTCATGTACCCCAAACTGGGCTGTACCGCTTGGACAGGTGATGTTCTTAACAACAGCAAGCTCAACAGTACTTAAATCTGTTGCAATATCTGTCTTAAAAATAGTTTTTCTAAACTCTTCCAGGGTGGGATACTGGCATACTTCTCAACCTCATACATAAAAGTGGGTCAAAGGCCCAAAAATAGGGACAATTTTTAAATATTGCTCTTACAAATTTAGAATGTTGATAGAATAACAGGTTTTACATTTGCATATATTTTCTGAATGGTATGAAGTCTGAAACCCAAATGTCTGTCATCAATTATTGACTTTAATCTTTAATGAGTTGTCACTAATTTGCCAGAAAACTACAATTTTATGAAAAACGGACCAAAAATATGAGGCAGAAATCTGGACATTCTGCAAAATCTGTACAGTTGAGAGGTATGGATACAGGTCTTTGTAATAATTGGGAGCAGCTGCAGTTTTAGACACCCTTCCATTGTTACGTTGCTATTTTTGTTAGCTAACTCATTTGGCCTTTGTTCTCCAGACTGTTACTGTGAACACATGAACCACACAATCCCCTTGTGGTTAAACTGGAAATATTTTACACTAAGACCTTTTCTTGTATTTGAGAAAAAAATTCTCCCCATTTCCCTGTACAGCCAAATCTGAAGGTTTGCACTGCCACTATGGTTTCCCTTATCCCTATGTGTAGCAATGGTTACCCCCTCTTATGCACCCTGCTGGTTAAATGTAGTCAATTCTTTTCCCCATTTCCTCAGAAATATTGCACTGATAATCTGCTAAGAAGACTATCATGTCTTCAGGCAAAGTACTGAATGCTTTGCCTCTTGTTATAAGGTTTCCTAGCATTTCAAAAGTAGTGACTTGTTTTTTATTCAACTGCCTTTGAAAGTAAGTATTTATAACCAAATTGCTTACTAACTTTACCCCCTACCTGCCTACCCCATTTGCTTTCATGTGTAAACTAGTACTGCTTTATTCATATGAACTGCTTAATTATCACCTGTCAAGAAGCAGATTCATCAAGCCATACTGACCAAACACACCTGTAACAAATTCAGCACTGAATCATTTTACTTGTGTAAATGTAGACGTACGTGTGCATGCTAAGTGTGTGTATGAAACAGAACTATGTGTTCCTTACAAGACGTAGCTACACCATCCCCGGGATTCATGAAGCTTGCGCCAGGCGCCAGAGCAGCGTCTGTGATCTAGTGCCAAATATGGCCGCTGAGCAATTCAGGTACGAGCTGTTTCCACGTGCACTACCAGCATGCGCCAGAGCTGCGCAGCTCCTGAAGCATGTATGCTTATTACCCCATGCGCAGCAATGTAGCATGCAAATTAAGGTATATAGCGATTCATAAAGTGGTGCAGGCATAGCATAAGCATGAAGAAATGTAAACCAGAAAAACGGTTTACATTTTTTTCAAACATAAAATCAGAGCCATGAAAGCGGACCAAACTTACGTATTATAATGTTAATATATGCCAATGGCTAAATATATAGCCAATGGCATAAAAAGAAAACATGAACAACACATAAAAAATAACATTTAATGTCATGGCCACACTAACGGAAAGTAAAACCGCAGTGCATTGGTGCGTAAATGGGATCACAAGGGAAATATATTTAGATGTCATAAAACTGCAATGTAGCACAATTCATGAAATCCCCATAATAGTCAATGGCACACATGCTACACCACAACCATGGCGCAAGGGTTGCTAAGGGTCTGTGACAGTGTTCTGCGCGGTAACTAGGAATTAGTAGTCAATGCCATGCAAATGAGTCAAGTAATACTGAATTGCAAACTCCCCGCCGGCGTAAGGATGTACCACATGGCGTAGCGGTACAACACTGAGGAGTGGCCTGGAGGTAAACATGACATCAAGAGAGGGGTGCACCACAGTAGCTGTAAGCACATTGGATCGTCACTAATATGGGTTGCCTGTTGCTAAGCAAAGCCGCAGGATAGGGATGTGGAAGTAGCCATAGCTTTGTTTAGCTGAGAGCACACAAGGTAACTGAAAGTGCATGTGAATGTGAATGAAAACGTGCTTGAAACCCGGTAAACGGCTATGCGCGGTGCGCACCACAGCTGAAACAGGAAGGATACAGGAAGACAATAAGGAAATGCTGCAGCATGGTAATTGGAGTACAAATTAGTAATTAACACCTAGGAACTCACAGTGGGCCATTGACAACAGCTAACAAGGCTGCTAGCAGCTACCTGCAGAACAGGAAAGGGGAGGTGCCGTACAGCAAAGAAAAGAGAACTGTCACAGCAGAACAAAGCAAACTTGCAGTAGATCAGCTACATAAAACATTTCCCAACACAATCCTGGGTTGTGAAAGTACAAAACAAGAAAGCCGGCAGTTGGATGCATGCCTGACAAAGGGAGGGGAATCGGGTTCATAAGTGAAGTAAAGGGCAATAGATAAATCATGGCAGCCAAGCGTAAGTCAACACCAAAGGCCCCACAATAGCAGTACCCACTGTAAAACCAATAATTAAGATACCCCGCAGCTGGAATTGCACATGCACACCCAATTACACCAGCATCATCCATTGCACAATAGTATAAGGTGTGAAAGCCCCACACACACTTGTGTATTCCCAGACACTCTGCACCATTGGTGCATACAGACGGGGAACCTTTAATATGTACATGTTAGGGGCTGCCATAGCTTTGATTCATCAGCATGTGTTGGAGACTGATGGTGATGTGGAGGATGATGCTGACAACCATCTCAGACACCAGAGGAGGAGAAGAGTGTTCAGACCCAGGGTAACCTACCAGGGGCTACATGATCTGGAGATAGTAGAGCATTACAGGGTGGGCAGGGACACCATACAGCAACTTGTTGAGCTGTGCTGGCCACACCTCAGAGCCAGAAGTAACAGAGGGAAACCCATCACAATGGACATGAAGGTATCTGTAAGGTTGAGAATACTAGCCAAAGGTACCTTCCAAAGACCAACTGGGGATATCATGGGGATCACACAGGCATCAGCATCCAGGGTACTCCACCAGTTACTGGATGCCATGTTACCACATGCCAATGAGCACCTATACTTCCTCTGAATGCAGGAGGAGTTGGCCAGCAATATGCATCTCTTCCACTGTGTGGCAGACTACCCGGAGGTACTGGGTGCAATAGACTGCACGCACATGCACATCAAGTCACCACCCGGTGAGCAGGGTAGGCACTACATAAACCACAAGGGATACCCCTCCATCAACTGCCAGGTCATGTGCAATGCTCAGGGCATTATCATGGATGTGTGTACTGGCAGCACTGGAAGCTATCACAACTCCCACATCTGGCATGCCTCGCAGCTGTATCAGGTATTTGCCAGGGGGGACATCCCATATGGCCACCTGGTGGGGGATGCTGGCTATACACTGGAACCGTGGATGATGACTCCCATCAGAAATGCACACACAGCCACACAAGAATGCCATAATGAGGCACACGGAGAAACCAGAATCATCATAGTGCACGTGTTTGGGATGCTGAAATCACGGTTCCATTGCTTGGACATATCTGGTGAAGCCTTGCAGTACTCTCCAGGCACATGTGCCCACATCTTCATAGTATGTGCCATGCTACACAATATGACCTTCGGAAACAGCTGCAGCAGGGACAGAATGGTGAAGGCCCTCACAGTCCACCACCATTGCCAAGGGACCCACAGGCACAGAGCGACTCAGACCATGAACACTCTGTGCCAGCCCCAGTAGGCAGACGGAGGCATGCCCAGTATGCCCATGCCTTGGCAAAAAGTGAATGTATAGCACACACACTGACAGTGTAGGCACTTATGGACTGACACCCTTCTCCACCTGCACATGCAGCAAACATGGATGGCATACACACACGACCACCTGCAAATTGTCATGTATAGGTGGTCTACTGTGTGCATCCTACATAGGTAGCCCTTAACTGTTGTACACACAACTGCCATTGGCACAAGGTAAGTCAATACCTGAACAGTAAGTTAAGCTATCAGCATGTATCCATACTGTATGTATAGGTTCATAGATACATAGATAGGTACATGCCTAACTGCCCAAGGCCACTCATAAGCATAGGCAAAAAGTGTCTGCTGTCACCACCCCATTGATTAACTAACTGTCCCTCTGTGGAGCAGAGCCAATTGCAGGATCCCTGTGGTGTATCCACTGTTCCCCGCCCACTCTGCAAGGATTCCCTGGAGTGTTAGTGAGGGGTTTCACATAATGCAATCAGGGATGTAGTTCGAAATAATGTGGAGTATCCATGACAGAAATCTTAGGTTCATAGGTAGGTACTAGGCTATCTGCTTGAGGGCATTTATAAGCCTAACCAGAGGGTGTCAACTTTCGCCACCCTATTGATTAATTAACTAAGCCTCTGTCAAGAAGAGCCAATGAAGTGATCCCAGGGGTGTATTTTCTTACCCATCCACTCGTCAAGGTTTCTCTTGAAGAGTGTTAGTGAGGGGCTCTGCCTAATGTAGTTAGGAATTTTGTTCCAAAGCATGGGGAATCTCTGTGACAGGAATCTATCCCTCCCGCATGTTCTATTTATTGTTGTGGCGAGTTTAGCTCACTAGAGCGAGTGGCTCGCAGTGACTTGGATTTCTTTAGGTGGAGCATGTCCATCAATTCTGAGTTGGACATGGCTTTGTAAGTCAGGCAGAGATTACCTCTGACTAAGCGATATGTCACTGAGTATAGCTGGAGTTTTTCCAGTCGGGCTGCATAGGACATATGTTTGAGACCAGTAATCCACTTGGTGAGGTACTTTTGTGGTCTTTACAGCTGTTGGAAGTGTCTTGTGAGGTACATCCCAAACAGGGCATTGTACTCTATGATGGGTCTGATGAGTGACGGGTAGAGGGGCACTATAACCTCCTTATTTCTAGATGCGTACCATTTAGTAATTAGATGGGCTACATAGAAGGATTTCTTAACTACTTTTGCAATATGATTGTCAAAGGAGAGATTACTATCTACCTGGGTCCCCAGATCTCTTATTACCTCTTCTGTATTAAGGGGGCTGCCACCTATGTGGTAATTCATGGGTGTTTTGTTTTTCCCAAATGGGATGACTATGCATTTTTTGGCATTTAGCTTGAGACCAAGACTTTAACACCAGGTGTCCGTCTCAGTAAGGCCCTTTTGGAGAATGTCTGTTTCAGCCGGAGAGTCAATTATGGCTCCCAGTTTGCAGTCATTGGCAAACTTGGTTAGCCATAGTCCTCCTGTGTTTTCCTGTACTTCTGAGAAGTATATGCCGAACAGTAGGGCTCCCAGGACTGAGCCTTGTGGGACATCACTTGTGACTGGTTTAGAGTCAGACCTGGAGCCCGCTATTCTTACCGTGTGAGTTCTGTCTGTAAGCCAGTTGGCAACCCATCTCATGACGTAGGGGTTTATGTTCAGGCTGGTGAGTTTTTCTATAATTCCTGAGTGAGGAATGGTGTCAAAAGCCTTGGTGAGGTCAAGGTAGGCTGTGTGAACTGCCTTCCCCTCATCTATGGCCTTGGTGACTGTCTCAAAGAAGTCAACCAGGTTTATTAGGCATGATCTGCCCTTAATAAAGCCGAATTGGGTCAGGTCAAGTGTTTGGAGGTTCCCAATGTCTTTGTTAATAAGTTCCATGATGATGCACTCCATAGCCTTGCAGACCAGGCTAGTCTGGCTTATGGGGCGGTAGTTACCAGGGTCAGTTGTGGCCCCTCCTTTGTGGAGCGGAATAGCCGCTGCTGTTCTGTGGGCACATAGCCTGTGGCAAGGCTGAGGTTGAACAGTGTGTTTAGGCGGGGGTTTAGTTTGTTCTGTAGTTCGTGCAAGACGCAGCCTGGGACACCATCTGGCCCCATTGACGCTGTGCTTTTGGCTTTTGAATGGGCTGTTTTCACCTGTGCATCTGTGATTTCCAGGACACTACACTTTTCCGGTATTGTTGTGGGCCCTTTTGGGGGTGAGAGGAGGGTGAAGTTTGCACTGAATCTATCTGCCAGGATGTTGGCAATATCAGTGGGTTCAGTATATTTTGTTCAATTTTGCAGTAGCTCACAGCATATCTGTGAGTTGCCACTTAGGTTCTTGACATAGCTAAAGAAGGCTTTGTGGTTATCTTTCGAATCCTTGGCTAATTTTCTTTCGAAGTTAGCCTTGGAGGATTTTATGAGTGGCCTTAGTTTCTTACTGACACTAATCAGGAATGCCTTTCCTTCTTGGGATTTGCTTTTTTTCTGAACTAGTTTCCTCCTTCTATTGTATAACCTGTTTATGGCAAGGGTCCACCAGACTGGTTTACTTCTCTTAGGGGAGTGAGTCTTGGTTTTGCTAGGGATGGCCTGATCCATGCATCCTTGTAGGTGCTCAAAGAGTGCATTTGTGAAAGTTTATGCATCTTGGGCAGCATTATCCTTTAGTGTGGGGGCTGTGAAACTTACCACCTCTGTCTAAAGTAAGGTGAAGTTTGTTTTAGAAAAGTTTTTTACTGTGGTTTCCTTAGTTGGGGGTGGTGGTGGGGTGTGGACATCCAGAGTGATTAGTTTATGGTCTGATCTAACCAGTGATGGGTTGACCTCTGGTAACACCTGTCGCCCATGTTGGTGATGACCAGGTCCAGTATGTTTTCACCTCTGGTAGGGGAGTTTACCAGCTGATCCAGGGCATTTGAGTTGATAAATTCCATGTTACATAGTATACCTTAAACACAGTTTGCACATATAGGTAGCATTCCACAAAATAATAAACAAGTTGAACACACAATCGATGAAATGTGCGTTAATCACCCTTGCACTACCAGTGCCTGCTCTGAGAGGTAAAATACCACTGCCAGGATTAGAACATGCAACCATGTACTAAATCTTCACAATAACATACCACTAAGCTACCTGAGATGTACCAATGGCAGTTGTTTATACTGACAGGATAAAACACAAAAGGTAGAAATGTGTGGAAATAGGACAAGCTGGCATGTACCCAATGAAAGGTGCATGTTTTATATATATATAGTGGATTCACCTGCCGACACACACATCCTACAGAAAGGTCTCACTGAAACGGACAACTGGTGCCGGAATCATGGCCTCAAACTTAACGCCAAAAAATGTATAGTCATCCCCTTTGGGAAAAACAAAGTACCCACAAACTATCACGTAGACAATAACCTACTGAATACAGAAGATGTAATCAGAGACCTGGGGACTCAAGTCGATAGTGACCTCTCCTTTGACAACCATGTTGCCAAAGTGGTCAGAAAGACTTTCTACCTTGCCCATCTCATCATGAAGGGATTCTCATCCAGATCAAAGGAGGTCATTGTACCTCTGTATTCCTCCCTTGTCAGGCCCATGATTGAATATAATGCTCCATTTGGGATGTATCTCACCCGGCACATGCAACAACTGGAAAGACCCCAGAAGTACCTCACCAAGAGGATCATAGGTCTAAAACATGTGCCTTACCCAGCAAGATTAAAGAAACTCCAGCTTTATTCAGTAGCATACCGCCTGCTCAGAGGTGATTTGTGCCTAACATACAGGGCCATGTCCAACCAGGAATTGATGGACATGCTCCATCTCAAAAATCCAAATCCACCAGAACCACACGAGCTAAAGATTTCAACCTCTGCACAAATATGAATAGGACATGCTGGAGGGATAGATTCATAACACAGAGGTTACCCATACTCTGGAACAAAGTCCCAGTTCACGTGAGACAGAGCCCTTCATTGGCACTGTTCAAGAAAAATCTCGATGCATGGATGGGAGATCGCAAATTTACCCTGGGAGTGACCTCAGTGTCACTACTAGACAGAGGTATAGTTTACTAAATAATGGGGTTCCACATGTGTCACTACTAGAGAGGCGCAACTATATAGTATGGGGTGGCGTAAAGCCACATCACTGTTGGCTAGGCTTATAAATGCCCCCGGGCAGATAGCCTAGTACACTACTATGAAACTATGAAACTATATATGTATACATCAATATATATATATATATATATATATATATATATATATAGAGAGAGAGAGAGAGAGATGTCAATATGTGGGGATATACATATATATGTAAATATATAGATAGGTTAACAACATCTACATAACCATGGAGGAACATATAAATAGGATACCTACCACATACTGACTGCTTGACATACCGTTGCGCGTAATCACAAGGCTTAAAGTCCGAAAGAACACAGTACTGAAACACCAGATGCGTGAGGTTTAAAATCACAATGTTAAGGGACAGTTAGTCAGTGCTTCTGGTGTTGCGATGCAGGTAGGTTACTGTGTGTAAATGTGTTTCTTAGGGCTGTAGTGTGTGTAAGTGTGTGTTCTGAGTGTGGTGTGTGTTTCTGGGGGACTGTAATGTGTGGGTGTGGGTTAGCTTTGTGCTGCTGTTTGCGTGAACTAGGAGGTAGAATATTAAAGTAGGGGGCTGTGGGGGGCACAGACACCCACATGGGGGGTGTAGGGGGGCTTGCCCACCTGCTCATATGTAGCGTAGGATGGTTTGTTTGGATGTGGTGGGTAGCAGTGTGTCTGTGTGTGTGTGTGTGTGTGTGTGTGTGTGTGTGTGTGTGTGTGTGTGTGTTCCATGTCTGTGTTACTTTCGCTAGTTACTGTCGCTGTCGGTAATGTGGGGTATGGGAGTCTGGTCCCGGTGCTGTGGGTGTTGGAACTGTGTGGTTTCATGATTCTGTAGGTATCCCATATACAGCGGTTGAAGTGTTCATATATGAGTATAACATGGACCATAGAAATCACACATTCCATCACGACCAACCTTTATGAACAAAGGATATGGAGAGTATATGCCTATACACTATTACAAATATGTGCTATGGACATGAACCAATGATAGGGTTACCACCTGTCCAACTTTGCAAGGGACAGTCCCCCTTTGGGCTGTTGTGTCCTGACCAAATATATTAAATGTGTCAAATGTCCCATATGTAATGTAATAGTTGCATACAATAGTTCTTTCTGTATCTACAATATCTACATGTTACAAGAAACAGGATAAGCAACTAAACTCCTACAAGAATAAGGTTATATTTAGGCAAGAAAGGAAAGTTCTATCCCTTGTACTGACCATGGCTTTGTGTCAGCCTGTAAAATCAGATGTGTGTCCCAAAAATGTCCTACTATGGCCATATGAAAAGGTGGCAACCCTAGCTAAAGAGGGTCAGTCATCAACACAACTCCAATGACTGCAAATACCTATGTCAGAAATACACAGCTGTCATATAGCAATACTTTATTACATTCCGATGTATTGCCGAAAGGATTCAAGGACTAACATCACCTGCATGCTATACAGGAACCACTTAACAGTGCCTTAATGAATCAGCTTGCAATTACCATAGTATTAGTCCACTAAAGGATAGCTGTTCAAATAGGGAAGAAACCCTCACGCACATATCGATTATGTATAAAAGCAGTTCCTACTCACCTGCATCTGCTATGCACACCCACCATCACCCCCACAGCCAAACAAATTACAATACAAACTGTAATAATATCACAATTCATTCACTCACTGTACGACATCTGCAGAAACCTTAACATACCTTGTCAGAGACACACTAACATGGCCCTATGTGAAATAGTTGCTGTTATACAATGGAACAGCTGCTGATGTTACAGGGTTTGTTTGCACTAATCCCATTTCAGAGGGTTGTGTGTACACCAGGAAGTGTTACCAATTACTGAGTAACAGCACAGTATGCTACACATGTACACCAAATCAAGGATGTCTGGTGAGCACACTGTAAACCACATAACAGTTCATGCATAGCCATACAGCCTTGAGCTGCCCAAACATCCTTGCCAGACTGAAACATCTGCAGAAGTATCAGGTACAAACAAACCCTGCATAAGTCGCAATGTTCTGAAATATAACAGCTGTACTCACATGTAGAACAACATTGTCTAGCCATTACACACAATCCACGGGAGTCATGAACCTAATATATCTCTGTCTGTCTCCATATAGCTGTTGAAATACATCACAAACAACACATCCAGGATGCCTTCCTCAAAAGTAAGGCAAACGGACAACGACCAAGTGGAGTACTCAGTTATACACCACTGTTGCCATGGTATCGGCTAATGGAGTAGCTGCACAGCTGATGTGCATCTAATTAACTACTTTGGAACACCAATTGGTGGTCAGGATAGCACATGTTACCGATATTTAACTAGAAAAGGATGGCTTATCACACATTCAAACCATCCGTATATACCAGCAGAACTTTACAAAGAAGATTGAAACCCAAACTGAAAAGGACTGAATCAACAGTCAATTACACCTCGGGTTACTAATAAGGTATGTAGAACACTCAGTATTTCTGTGTATTTAGTACCTGTTCTGTAATATTTAAAGTGCATGCAATCCATATAGTGGAAACAGTTATCTTGTAGTGATGTATTGCTGAGCATAGTAACGCTTGTAGTATTTATGTGTGTACTGCTGTAGGTCACAAGGCAAACACCGCATATATCACAAGGGATGCTATATAAGGTCTTTGAACACAAATATTCCTCACCAACCGCTGTCAATGGCAGGGTTGGTCCAACAAGTATGTGCTATAACAGGGGATAGTATATGTTGATATATTATAACAGTGGCCATATGTATGTGTGTATTACTGAGAATAACATGTCGAAGGCTGGCCCACTGTGCAATTCTGATTTGCGTTGTGGGATATTGTGCCAATAACTGTGTAATGTACAGTATTGTAGGCAGATATGTATTACAAGTTACATAGCATTACTGTTATGGTAGGCAAACATTAGTTATGTGTATTGGCATTTACAATACACAATAACAGGAAACATATGACTTATAGTCAACTGACAGTTTATCAGCATGATAGCAAAGTAAAATGGAAGAACTAGTTAACTATCCATGCACATAAGACATGTAATAAGTGCAAAGGTAGGTACTAGGCTGTCTTACCAAGGGTATTTATAAGCCTAGCTAGAGTGTGTTGGCTTTTGCCACCCCCATAGGTTAGATCCCTGTGCCTCTGAATGGCAGAGCCATTAGTTTCCTGTGCCTCTGTCCAGCAGAGCCACTGCAGTGATCCCCGGGGTACATGTCTGTCTCCCATCCACATGTCAAGGTTTCCCTTAAAGAGTGCTAGTGAGGGGCCCTGTCTGATGTACATTGGAATCATGTTCCAAAGCATGGGGAGTCTCCGGGTCAGGAATCTATCCGTCCAGCACATCCTAGTCATTGTTGTGGTTAGGTGTATATCCCTAGAGCATGTGGGTCTCAGGGGCCTCTGTTTAGGTGGAGCATATCCAGCAATACTGGGTTGGACATGGGCCTTGTATGTCAAGCAGAGATCACCTGTGAGTATGCGGTATGCAACCAAGTACAGCTTGAGTTTCTTAGGTTGGGCTGCATATGTCCTCTGTTTGAGGTCAGTAATCCTCTTGGTGTGGTACTGTTGTGGTCTTCCAAGCTGTTGCAATTGTCTTGTAAGGTATAACCCAAATGGGGTGTTGTATCCTCTAATGGGTCTAATAAGTCATGAGTAGAGAGGCACAATGGCCTCCTTTGTTCTGGATGCGAACCCATTAGAGAGTAGGGGGACCACGTAGAAGGACATTCTAACCACCTTGTCATTATGGGTATCAAAGGAGAGATTGCTATCTACTGGGGTTCCCAGATTCCTTATTACCTTTCTGTATGTAGGGGACTAACACCTATGTGGTAGTCCGTGGGCAATTAGTTATATCCAAAGCGGATGACTATGCACTTTTTGGCATTCAGCTTGAGGCCATGATATTGACACCAGGTATCCGTCTCAGTGCGACCCTTCCGGAAGGTCTCTGTAACAGCTGGGGAAACAATTATGTCCCCTAGTTTGCAGTCATCTGCAAACCTTTTCAGCCAAAGCCCTCCTGTGCTTGCCTGTACGTCAGAGAATTATATACCGAACATGATGGGTCTTAGGACTGAGCCCTGGGGAACACCACTTGTAACTGCTATACAGTCGGACCTAGGTATGCAACTCCCACTCTGTGGGTTCTGTCCGTGAGCCACTTTGCAAACCATCACATGACATAGGGGTTAATATTCAGGCGGATGGGTATGTCG
This sequence comes from Protopterus annectens, assembly GCF_019279795.1. NCBI lineage: Eukaryota > Metazoa > Chordata > Ceratodontiformes > Protopteridae > Protopterus > Protopterus annectens. The sequence continues at coordinate 649,491,900 of NC_056751.1, read as the reverse complement.
ATAATACCAGAATGAGGAATGGTGTTGAAAGCCTTTGAGAGATCTAGGTAGGCTGTGTGTACCGCCTTACCCTCATCTAATGCCTTGGTAACTGTCTCTAAGAAGTCCACCAGGTTTAGGAGGCATGGTCTGCCCTTAACAAAGCCAAACTGGGAGGGGGCAAAGGTTTGTAGGTACCCAATGTCTCTGTGACTGAAATCCATGATGATGTTCTCCATAGCCTTGCAGACCAGGTTAGTCAGGCCTATAGGGCAATAGGTTCCGTGGTCCATTGTGGTGCCACCTTTTTGGAGTGTGATAACTGTTGCTGTGCACCATTCAGGGGGCACAAAGCCCGATGCGAGGCTATTATTGAACATGGTGAGTAGGTGGGGGAGCCAGTGCGTTCTGAAGTTTGTGTAAAATTCAGCCTGGGATGCTGTCCAGTCTCATGGATGCTGTGATATTGGCTTTAGAGTGTGCAGCTTTTACCTGCATAGTTGTGAGTACAGGGACTCTGCACTCTTCCTGTTTAGACATGGGCCCTTTAAGGGGTGAGAGGGGGGAAAGGTAGCACTGAACCTATCTACCAGGATGTTGGCAATATCAGTTGGTTCTGTAATGTCCGTGCCTTTGTGCTGTAACTCAGAGCAGATCTGGATGTTGACATTGAGATATTTGACATAGCTATAGAATGCTTTGTGGTTGTTGTTGGAATTAGTGGCGGTTTTGTTCTCGTAGCTAGCTTTGGAGGATCTTGTAAGGGATCTCACCTTCTTATTGAGGCTGATCAATGAGCTCCTCCATGCATGGGATTGTACTCTCTTTTGCAACAGTGTCTTCCTCCTGTTGTACAGTTTGTTTATGGCAGGGTACCACCAGATTGGCTTCCTTAATTAGGAGTATAGTGTCTTGGTTCTGTTTGGGATAGCACGATCCATGCACTCGTGTAAGTGCTTATAGAGTGCATTTGTGTAGGATTCAGCAGTTGTAATAGCATTGTCCATCTGCATGGATGTCATGACGTTCACCACGTCTGTCCTAAAAAGCATGAAGTTGGCTTTGTAGACATATTATACTGTGGTTCCCTTAATGGGGGGATGGGGGCGGGATGTGGATATCAATGGTGTTCAGCTCATGGTCAGATCGGACCAACAAGGAGTTGACTTCAGGTGTGGAACACCAGTCACTCATGTTGGTAATGCCTAGGTCTAGGATATTGTTGCCCCTGGTGGGTGTGTGGATATGTTGATCCAGGTCATTGGTGTTTATGAATTCCAGAAAGAGTTGAGCTAATGAGTTGGTATATGAGTAGTTTTCTCAGTTAATAGTGGGGTAGATTCAGTGAGACTATGTGATGAGTGTGGTGTGGTGCATATGTTTACCTTCTCCACCTGACTGTCAGGGTCAGGCTTGATTGGAGAGAGCTTTACCTCCAGTTTGGCTAGAGAAGTGCATCTCTCACAGGTTGTAGTGTTGGGTGGTAGGCGGAGAGGATTGTCTGTGTACATGAGGCAATGTCTACATTGCCTCAAGATGTCCAGATTCCTCAGATAGGCAGAAGAGAACACTGGCAGCTGACCCTTGGACATGCCTGAATATAAAACTAATTTCCCCTAGATAAGTGAGAAAAGTGAGTACAAGAGCTATTTTACTCTAAGCAAGTGAGAAAATTATGTACAAAACCTGTTTACCTCTAGGTAATAAGGAAGATTGAGTGCTATAGTAATTAGTATCTTATATAGTGCTTACAAGTTCTGCACAAGTGCTGAGCATGAATAAGCAATCCAGATAGGGTATTGGATAACATAAATACACTGCCCCCCCAACAGGTACACAATCATATATCCATGTACACCACAGACCCCCTGTACCCACAACTATGCAGGTACAAGCTGCACTCAGGCTGCATGGGACCTGTCTACATCACAGGTTGTATCATACACATATGGCAAAACAAGTTGCTGTACATGTACACATCATGTAAAATATAGCTCCATGGCAGGCTGTGTACACACTGAATGGTGCACACTAACAGGTATCACAACCCACAAAGGGAGAGACACCACTGATAATGGGAATTACTGCACTACTACCCTGCTGAGTCTGGTCTGAAAGGCCATGAACCTTGATCAAATTATTTGATGTCAGCAGTACAGATGTAGATGACAGTAAGGTTGATTTCACACTGCATATCATAACCTTGCCAGGTTATAGGACATCATCACCCATACTGTGTTCCACCTACACTCGGTATACTAGATGTACATTCCTATGTCACAGGAGTGTTTTGCAACGGGACTGCTGGCAGAACCAACACTACAGAAGGTGTCTGAATAATACATGCTCATCACACCAGTGCCAGCTACAGTAAGACAGGGTTAATTAATTGTATCCCCCCTCATTGTAGTCCATACCACACAGACAAACAGAAGTCATCTGCCTATTGAAGTATGCGAATGACTATGACCTAGGAGCAATAGCCGGCTCAAGAGTGTTGTGGACAACATACAGAAGGGGCTTTGTGGGTGAGGTGTGTGTGACATATGGCCACAATCTGACAGCTACATATTGCATTGTCACCCCTACATTAATAACCCTGTACCCATGAACTACCACCTAGGCAGCGGTCAACATAATGGATACTTTGTGTAAGGGATGCAGCTTGGCAGTTGTCTTTCCTGTAATAGCTACATCACCACACCTGTCAGGTAGTCATATGTGGCAACCCTAATAATGACAGGGTGCCATTCATGAATATAGAGATCATTGTCCAGCCATACACAACACTCAAGTGACCCATATCAGATCACATATTTCCTTTAAGGGGTATTGGCCATGTGCAGATTGCCTACACCAGCCTTCCCATTCCCCATCTTCACTATGTAGCATGATGTATACCCTGAATAAATCCATGTCCAACCCAGTGATGTTGGACATGCTACACATACACATCCTGATCTCAAACACATACTTCATGTACATCCACCTTCCACATGCTGGACAAATCCTTGTCCCATACACTTTACATAGTCCTGCCATACTATGCATTCCTGTCCATCAAAGCTGCACATCACTCCCCTCTCAGACATGGTGTGATGTCCGCATGGTAAATGTATCATTTACCCTGTGGATCAGTAATGTGGCACTGCCCCACCTGGCCCCAGAGGCCCGCATGTCGGCTACAGCTAGGTAACCTTTCATCCTAGATTCCTACATGGCCCATGGCATATAGTCTACTAGTTGTCTTTGACTGTACATGCTATAGTTGATATCCATCTCTGCAGATACCATCTGGCTAGCCAGTGTCCCATGTGTATCACATGTGCAACACAGGTGATAAATAGCAGGATGTTGAATTGCTGTACAGTGCCATGTAGATGTATATGGCAGAACACATACATGTACAACCTTATGTGAGCAAGTCTGCAGGGTCACAGGTCATGTCTGTTAAGGCAGTGTAAGTTTTTATATGTGACATATACACAGCATCAAGGTCAACTGCATTAATGTGGACACATCCAGCCATGTGCTGATAGGTAGGAACACCAGTACAGGCAAACAGACATGCCCACATCAAGACAGCATCTACATGGAGTATGAGCAATGTAATCAGGTGACGCACACACATATATGGTGATAATATCCACTCACCATTGAGTGTCACATGTGTATGACACATACGTCAGTGTCATGTAGATTTGCAAATACAACTATTTAATCGTAATAAATGCAATACACATGTATGTTCAGCTATAGCTCTGTATGTCTCTGTGAGTTACTGTAACCTGTCTCCATCATTATGTCTCCCAGGTATGCCACGTGCAAGGCTACTCCCTTTCACCCGCTTGGAGGATGAGGCCCTCATCCCATACCTACATGACAATCATGATATCCTGTTCAGCCATGTGCCACAGGATGCACAGCAGCGGGATGCCCTGTGGATGGAACTTCGCAGGAGGGTTAATGATGTGGGTGGCCAAACCGCACATACCAGCAGGTGCGCAGACACTGTACAGACCTCATTAGATGGGTGAAACAGCATGCAAATGCAATCACCAGGAAACAAGGTGCAACAGGTGGTGGACCACAAACCCAGCCCCCACTCACATATACCGAGGAGCTACTAGCCAACCTGGGGACACCTGCAGAACCACATCCACAAGCCTTAGCTGATATTGTGGAGGTGGGTGTCTCTCAATCATTGAGCCTGGAGTTGCCTGATAAGTCAGTACTGCACCTATAACAACTATATTCCATATAGTTGCATGTGTCACTGTACAATATGCAATGTAACATCATATGCAAGGCATGTATACACACATGCCGCATACTATAGTATGCTACTCTGTGTATGCACACATGTGCATACACCATAGTATAGTCTAATGTACTGGTGTATGTGTTAACATGCACATTGCACCCTGTAGCCATCATACAGGTGTGGATAATGCTCATACTACTGTGCTACTCCTATTTAGGTACCTCTGGTGTTCCGCTGTGACAGCAGCCCATTGCAGGTGAGACTGTTATTATTTATCAGACATTGTAATGCACAGATTTATCTGCCATGTGGCCATTTACAGCATGTACACATAATGTATGGTCCTGTCACAATATACAGGTCGGACCTGCAATGCATCACAATGCCTACCCATGTGCAACACTTGCAAACTATGTGAATCACCTCACCGACATGAATCCTCACAAACTGTCATTGTCAGATGTGAGGACAGCTGTGCAATCAATGGTGGAGGTGCTGTTCACTGTAAGGACATGTACTACAGCTCAAAACTACACATGTGGGGAATACAAACAGTACTACACAGTGGGCTGGAGTATGGCCAGCCCACAGGATTTACTGGTGTGGATCATAGCCCTGCTATGAATGTCACACAATGTGATGTGCTATCTTGACATGTCCATGACATCTAGTGGCCTGGCTGCAACACTGCCTAACCTGAAAACATATCCCACATACCACCCTTTGTCTGCATAACCCTGTCGTCAGTGGAGCATATGACATCTATGGGTGTATGTCATATGGGACAACACAGACATGTGAAATAGACACCCGTCACAATAATTTGGCCAACACATGTACACACATGGCCATGGAGGATGGCCAGAGACATGAAGCAACACATACAGTAACATATGCATACACCATATAGTAACATGTGCATACACCATAGTATAGTCTAATGTACTGGTGTATGTGTTAACATGCCAGGCTCAATGATTGAGAGACACCCACCTCCACAATATACATTCCATACATAACATTCGAAGCTTAAATAACAAAATAACTAATCTCCATGCCCTTCTCAGTACTTACTCATTTGATATTTTCTGCCTCACAGAAACTTGGTTAAAACCTACGACCTCTGACAATGAAATTACCCCACCAGGATATAACATACTAAGAAATGACAGATTAAAACGTAAAGGAGGTGGAGTGGCCTTACTCTTTAAAAACAATCTTCTTATATCCTCTATACCCCATAACCCAACCCAAGATAACTCAGCTGAAATCTTGATCTCTAAATTTCAAATAAACTCCAACAAAGCTATATATATATTCTGCATCTACCTACCCCCTGGCCACAACATTACTAATATAGAATATACCCTGTCCTGGATTTCCTCAACATACCCACAAGAAACTATTATTCTAGGAGACCTCAACACTGACTGGTATAGTATCAACAATAATAATCCCTCTTCTTATATCAACCTACATAACTTTAAACAAACTATTACCTCAACTACTAGAATCAACAAACCCAACAACAAAGAGACCATCCTAGACTGGATTCTAGTCAATAAACAAAGAGAAAACTATCAAGTAGGAACCCTGCCAGATGATATCAGCGACCACTTGCCCACATATATCATCAGGCACAAAAATGACATAAACAAACCTCCCAAGTTTATTACTGCCAGAACTAAGAAACATTTTAATCCTGACTTATTTCAAATGGAACTAAATGCCTGCAACTGGAGTCCCCTAAAAATCCTCCCACTAGATGAAGCTGTCAGCTACTTTAACCACAAATTCTTAACAATACTAGATACCCATGCACCCAAAAGATCTATTAGGATAAAGTTCAAATCTGCTCCCTGGCTCTCAAAAGACACAAAACAAAAAATACTTATAAGAAACAAATCCTGGGCTAAATGGAGAGCAACTAGAGATGTCTCAGAACACCTAAACTTTAGACAACTACGTAATACTACTAAAAAAGCCATACTCTCTGACAAACAAGCCTATTACAGTAAACTTCAACAATCTCACTCCAAGAATCCACAAAAATTTTGGACTGCCATTAATAACCTTCTTCAGCCCGGCCACTCTAGTACCCCTCCACCCCTAGAGTCAGATAACAAAAACAATCTAGAAATTGCCAATGCCTTCAATACCTATTTTACAGAGACCATTCAAACCCTGGCCACACAGCTAACTTCTACAAACACTAACCTACCTAATTCCCAACATGACAATCTTCCTACTTTCAAGATAAAACCCATCTCAATATCCTTTATCCAGAAACTAATTCACAAGCTAAAACCCTGTACACCCTCTGATGACAACCTTCCAGCCGAATACCTGCAACTTGCATCCAGAGCAATTGCTCATCCTGTAGCTATTCTCATTAACCGTACCATCTCTGAAAGCACTATCCCCAATCTTTGGAAAGTCTCACACATCATTCCCTTACATAAAGGAGGCAACTCTAATGAGTACTCCAACTATAGGCCCATAGCACTACTCTCACCCCTAGCTAAGATCATGGAGAAATGTATCCATCATCAGCTAATAGACTACCTTACTAAAAATGACATCCTGGCCAGCTGCCAACATGGCTTTAGACCCTTTCACAGCACCACCACTGCCCTTCTATCTTTCACCAATACTATTAACACCAACCGGAACAATAACTACCTCTCATCTGCACTCTTCATTGACCTGTCAAAAGCCTTTGATATGGTCAATCACTCCCTACTTATAAATACCCTACAATCCCTCTCTCTGGATTCTAATTCTATCCTTTGGTTCAAGTCTTACCTCAGCAACCGTAAACAAGCTGTTTTGTGGCAAAATCACTTGTCTTCATATCTCCCTGTCTTACTAGGAGTTCCTCAAGGCTCTATTCTAGGACCCCTTCTCTTCTCTCTGTTCATAAATGATCTTCATGTAGCTATTCCTCAATCCACCTGCATACAGTATGCTGATGATTCTACTATCATCTGTTGTGCTAAGTCTCTTCCTGAGCTGAAATCCCTAAGCCAAACTGTCTTCTCCATAGTAGAAACATGGTTCAATAACCGGTGCTTACTCTTGAATGCCAAAAAAACCAAATTACTTCTGATTACTCCCAACAACAAGACCCCTCCCATACAGTTCTCCATACTAGCTAGTAATGGAACCCTTATATCACCTGACCTGACCTGCAAGTTATTAGGAGTTACAATAGACAATAAACTCACTTTTGACAATCATATTAATAACACCATTAAGTCCGTTAACAGAAAATTAGGCTCCTTGTATAGGATAAGACCCTTCCTCACCCCAAAAGCAAGAACTACCGTGGCCCACTCTCATTTACTCTCTACCCTCCTCTATGCTTCTCCCATTTACACCAATTTAAAGCAAAACAATCTCAACAAACTTACCAAAGCCTACAACAGTATTGCAAGGTTTGTAACTGGTAAGCCCTATAGAACCCATCACTGCATTAACCTACACCAGCTAGACTGGCTTGAACTGCAAAATGCGCTGCTATTCTCTCAACTAACAACTGCTCACAAAATCTTCTACCTTCCTAACAACACACCTACACTAAACAATCTTATCACACCCTATAACAATCTTCATTCCCTCGCTCCTCTAATAAACTCCTAGCTTATATACCCAAATCTAACAACTTAGCTGGTGACTCCTTGTTCTCCACCACCACAGGTAAGCTATGGAACATGCTGCCACCCAACCTTACCTCTATTTCCTCTTTTCCCCTCTTCAAACTTAATCTTAAAAATCACCTAAAACTTCAATGGTTATGCCCTTGCTGCAACCCTGACTAATACTCTACTACTAGCCTGTAACCTATCTTCTCTCTCTTCCTTTACATTATTACTCTGCCAATAAATGTTGTAAATGTTATCTTCCACATTTTTATCCCAATGGTTTACTTTAAAATGTTACATTAATCCCTTCCTAATGTATGTGGCATTGCCTCTTATTTGCTTTTTTATATATTATTATTAAGTATGTGGAGCTTTTCTCCCCGGGCCTCTACTGAAAATGGAAATATCTCCAGCTAGACTAGCCCGGTCAACAAATGTAAAATAAATAAAAATAAATAAATACAGTAGATGTGATGTGCTTGTGTGTACACCCTGTCATACAATGGCTACACATGGTCCAACTATGGCCTTTGTGTAATGGTTATATTGTAGATGTGGAACACTAGACATCCTACAGGCCTGGGCACATCTTGTATAGTCAACAACATGAAGAAGCCAGGTTAGAACTGCAACCTTTAATGTCTTCTGGTACCTCGGCCATACAAGCCTTCACAGGAATGAATTAAAGACAATGCATAGCATATTTTATAGCAGCAACAATTAAATAATTAATTAAAAAAATCACAGATTTTTAAAGCAGCATGACATTTCCATTTCCAAATTAACAATTTATAAAGTCAAATGCATCTCCAAATTCAAACCCTAGGTGCAAGTGTACTAAAGTTCAGTATAAATTTACTTTCTAAACTAAGAAGCCTCTGAGAAAAATTTCAAAGGCTCTTATTATCAGGTTTGGCTAAGACACAAAAAAAGAGAGAATCGCTGATTCCATTATGAATAGTATTAAAATGTTCAGAAATAGGACTGCCTAACCTACAATTTCTCGCATCCCCAATGTGCTCCAAAATACAGATTTTGATTTGATGTTTCGTTTGACCAATATACCATTTACAAGGCACACATCCACAACCTATAATATAAACCACTCCACAAGACAGACAATTAAATCTGTCAGTAGCTGTATATTTAACACCATTAATAAGCTCCCCTAATAAATTCTTAACCTTAGAGCAAACCTTACATTTACCACATTTAAACATCCCATCATTCTTAGTTGTGGAACCAATGTTATACCTTAAACTTAAAAGTTCTTTTAAATTCGGGTATCTTCCAAAAGAAAAAGTAACCCTTTTTGGAAATAAATGGCCAATTTCGTCACTACAGTAAAGAATGGGCCATAAATTATCCACAGCATTTTTTAAAATATATGAAAAGGAAGAAAACTTGGTTACAAAAAATATTTTCTCATCATTCTTACCATCCTTACCAGAGGTATACCTACTAACAGCACCCTGAGTGTACCTGTCTTTAATTTTACGGCCATTATTCAGAACCCTATCTAAACTTCTTTTAATCAAATTTCCAGAATACCCCCTAGCCATCAGCTTAGTCTTTACTTCATTAAATTCCTGTGTTAAATAATCAATTTCAGAAGTATGTTCAAGGGTACGTTTAAACTTACCATAAGGCAGAGCCTCAATTAAATGATCAGGATGTGCACTGCTAGCATGTAGAAAATTGTTGGTCGCTGTTTTCTTCTTAAAAGGTCAAAACTGCACCCTATTCTGAAAATCCAGATACAACTCAATATCCAAAAATTGCATAACACTAGAATTCACATCAAAGGTAAATTTCAAATCAAAACTATTATTATTCAATATATCAATAAATTTACCAAAGTCAGATATATCACCCTTACAGATGAAAATTAAATCATCTATATATCTCCGATACAAAACAACTGACTTACGAAAAAATTCTAGAGTATACAAAAAAGAAGTCTCAAAATAAGACATAAACAAAATAGCATATGTCGGGGCAAAATTAGCGCCCATTGCTGTGCCTTCTTTCTGTAAAAAGATTTTCTTCTCACATATAAAATAATTATGTGTAAGGGAAACTCCAACAGCAGAATAATAAAGGAGGAACTTGGTCCTTCACCTAAAATTCTGCTAATAGCTTCTATGCCATGTGACATCTTAATACTCATATAAAGAGACTTCACGTCTACTGTGGCCCAATAATACCCTTTCTCCCATTGTAAATTTTTAACCAACTTACAAAAGTCATTGGTATTCTGAATATGCGAACTCACATTAACCAACTCTTTTTTCAAGAGGCTATCCAATAAGATCTCAACATTTTCTAAAAAACATCCACAGCTGGAAACAATAGGACGACCTGGAGGATCTAACAGATTTTTATGGGTCTTTGGAAGTGCATAAAAGAGTGGATCTTTTGGAGTCAGAATATACAAATTCCTAACATCTTTATGACTGAGAAAGCCAAGTCTTTCACCTCTTTCTAATAATTCAAGAAGGGCTGTATTAAATTCAGAAACAGGGTTGTGATACAACTCCCTATACACATGTTCGTCATACAAAAGGTCAAACACCATTTTCAAATAGTGTAATTTACTCATAATGACCCAATTGCCACCTTTATCGGCTTGACAGAACACATATTTCTCACTTTCCTTCCTCATGTCTTTAACAGCCAACCATTCAGATTTCGTTAAATTAAACTTTTTATGCAACCCCATGACTTTCCCATATTCAGCCTCTATTTTCCTCGTTAGTGCATTTTCAAATATATTCAAAGTGAAGAGGCTTCTTAGTTTAGAAAGTAGATTCATACTGAACTTTAGTGCACTTGCACCTAGCGGTTTGAATTTGGAGATGCATTTGACTTTATAAATTGTTAATTTGGAAATGGAAATGTCATGTTGCTTTAAAAATCTGTGATTTTTTAATTAATTATTTAATTGTTGCTGCTATAAAATATGCTGCTCGTTGTCTTTAATTCATTCCTGTGAAGGCTTGTATAGCCGAGGTACAAGAAGACATTAAAGGTTGCAGTTATAACCTGGCTTCTTTGTGTTGTTGATTATTCTTTTTGTTGGGTGTTGTATTTATCGCATCTTGTGTAGGCATGACATCAATCCACCACATAAGATGTGTTGAACATCTTGAGGGTGTCACAACATGACAGCAGTCACCTGTACAGTATCCACATCAGCCCACAGATACAGTACATTCCCCTTGCTAGTGTCGGACATAAATATCGTACTTGCTCCTCGTGTGTGTGTGTGTGTGTGTGTGTGTGTGTGTGTGTGTGTGTGTGTGTGTGTGTGTGTGGTACACAGATGTCATGTGGGACATGGTGTACCAACGAGTTCGCCATGTCTGGCCATAGTTGCCAGGCAGCAGTAATATGGTTGCAGATGTGGAGGGGTATCATCCGTATACTCTTCAGTGACCTGTGTCACACATTCCACATCATGGTTTACACCTCAGTGATGTGGGTCACATTCCACAATATATATGTATTGTATCTGAACACAGTCATGGCTATGAACTGTGTCTGTAACTCACACTGTATAGCAATAGACACGCCTCATGATTCCCTGCAATGGCCATGCACATCAGCTAAATGTGCAGTATATCTGTAGGGTGGGCTCACAACACTGCATTGGGACATCATTACCCCACTGTATAATTAACAGGACACCATTATGTTAAACATGTATGCATGTCATTGCACACGTCACCAGATCACATGTCATACTACATGTGATTGTTAAGGTCATATGTTACACATCAGGCAGGTGTACTGTTAACCTGTGCTGGTCTACATGGTGTAACACAGGGATGTATGCTAACTACTACTATGATTGTGTAATTTGCATGCCGTCTGCTATGACACATGTATGCTGTTGTGTGCAACCCAGGGATGTATGATAACTACTACTATTATTGTCGGCGTTGCATGCCGTCTGCCGTATCACATGCATGTTACATGCCTTCTGTCATATCACATGCGTGTGTGTCTGTGTGTGTGTGTGTGTGTGTGTGTGTGTGTGTGTGTGTGTGTGTGTGTGTGTGTGTGTGTGTGTGTGTGTGTGTGTGCATGCATGTGTGCGTGTGTGTGTGTGTGTGTGTGTGTGTGTGTGTGTGTGTGTGTGTGTGTGTGTGTGTATGTGTGTTTGTGTGTGTGTGTCTATTGTATAGATTGTAATGTGCAGTTCTTGTCTGCCCTCCCAGGTGATGTAGGTGCGTTGCCCTCCTGCGATCCATCTGATGTTAGTATCTCCACAGACTCTAGCAGTGATGATGAACGCATGATTGAGGCACAGGCAGGGTTGTCAGGGGCTGAAACTGTGCCATTGGTTGCCATTCCAGCTATATCCCCATCATCCCCGCACACAGATCCCATGCCTGCATATACCCCATCACAAGTGGCCATAGAGGAAGGACAGTTGGCATGTGGTAGCTTGGAACAGGAAAGTGTAGGGCCTGTGGAAGGTGTGCCTGCACACCATGGTGTCAGCCAACTGACTGGTGGTCCCTCACACAGGCACGTGGCCTGTGCTGCTTGTAGGAGGACCTCTGGCCAACATGCTCCTGCAAGACAGAGCACAGCAGCTGGTGTCACCAGACACATGTTTCAGGCTGTAGTGGAAGCACAGGCATGTGCTGAATGGCACAACAGAGAAGATCAGAGGCTTCAGAGGGCTGCTGTCCATTCTTTAAACAACAACATCCAGGCAATGGTACATGCTCAACAGCAGATTGCTGAAGCTTTGGATAGACGGTTGGGTGACATGGTTGGAGTCCTTGACCATGGCATGACAGTCCGCGAGTGTGAGCTCTCTGTGTTGGAACATCTGGTAGGAGTGAGATGTCAGGCATGTGGACATAGGCCTGCTACATCACCTGTTTCAGGTCTATGTGTATGAGCTACCTCACAGGTCCGCTCCCATAGTGGCGGTAGCAGCAGCAGTGCATCTGGTGCTATGTTGTCCACACCACGACACAGCAAGCCACGTGCACGTGGCCCGGGATGGTCCCAACAGGGACACAGTTCCAGTGGACAAGTGACATCAGAAAGAACCCAATCTGCACCTCTGCCTGGTAATGCCCGTGCAACCCCTGGCAGGCACAGGTCACATGTCCATGGCCGGACACCGTGAACTGTAAAACCTGGCCTGTACAGTCTGCAGCTGTCAATAATACCCCTGTGTAGGCCAGACTCATGCCAGAACTGTATGCATACATAAACGCACACACTGGAGACATATGTAGGGCACCGCAACACACACATGCATAATATCCACACACTCCCAATTAGATCAAAGGCCCTAACCCACACATATGATGTCATCCAATGGTGCAGCCTAGACCTCTGGCAAACATTATCACCCTGTGCATATGATGATGCGTGTGCCGCATCCCTGGCATCCACACCATTGGTGTAGGGACATGCTCATATGGTCTGATGCACAGAGTGAACAGACTAGGAAGATAAGTATAGTTTACAATTGTTGAGTACTGTTGACAGGCAGCAGACATACCATGTACTACAGGTGTACAATGCATTTCGTACTGTTAACAGTATGTGTCTTGTGTAACAACAGTAACTGCATGCTGGTCATGATGTTCTGCTGTCCTCCTTCAGGTCTAATTGCACATGCTGGTGGATGTCAGTGTTTGCAGTTAGTGTCCCATATGTCAGTGTGGACTACTCACAGGTATGTATGTATATACCAGCATGCACCGTGTAGCTGCCACATAACAGTGAGAATGTCTCACTTTCCAAACACGTCTACTGATCCAAGAGCATGATAGCTGTGTATTAAGCTACTGTGGCTACAGACGTGACAGCCATACTGGGTGACATCACAGGTACAGTTACATGGAGTGGTGAGGTAAGAGAGTGGTCTAGCTGATTACAAGGGTAGAGGCCAGTGGGAAGTGTGATGCCTCATTGGGAAGCAGTAATACACATTCCCATGGCAGGATGCCAACACACAACTGCACCCACACACTCAGGTATTGACACACATGTATTCAGTGACACAGTAACACACCCACATACTCACAGATTCACCGACACAGTAACACACACTCACACGCAGTTGCTACTGTTGAGGTGAGGACCACTGCCTATGTGCAAATCATCATTACAGTACTGTGCACCTACATGATGCTCCACAGAGAATACACATGTGCAGGTAGTCAGTATGGCCTAAGATCTGGGACATCAGCACGGATAGTAGATAGCATTGCCTGGATGAGGTGAGGGTTCTTATCAGTTCTGTATGGTAACATACATCCTCACTCCAGGGACCAGACAGCCATACATGCACACACACACACACACACACACACACACACACACACACACATACACACACACACACACACACATACACACACTGTGGCATTCAGTATTGAATACACCTATGTCACGCACATACAGATACCTCACATGTGGAGATACACGCTCCTGCCTATGTCCTGCTTTCTACATTGCAGTCTATACAGATGTGTACACTAGTGTACAGGAGAGTGAGTAACAAGTGAGATGTATTCCCAACCATATATGACATATATGGACACACACGCAACCACACATGCCAGTACTGTGAATCAAAGACCTGCTTAGCTCAAGATATGTATGACAGACTTACAGCAGTATTGCATGCATTACAAAGTTTATTGACACATCCTTTGGCAACAGTGCTGACATATGCACACGGGACGTCTTAACTGTTAACAGGTATCAAGTGATTTACCTTCAGTGTCACCCTGACCGCTGTCTAAGTTGTGTGTTATGTCCTTCAAATAACTAAACCATTGCTTACCGGTTACACAGGTTATTGTAGGACAGCTTGTGACACACCTGTGAGCTGTCCTCAGCAAACATCCATCTGCAAAGATGCCCCACCACTTAATTATTTCCACACATCTGTCCATACCTGAGGTACATCTTTCCGTACTTTCAGCATATCACCATATAAAGCTGGCAATGTTGAGGCTGCATTGCAACTGCATGATGTACTAGAATACACATCCCCTGCGTACATCAGCAACTGCACACGCATGTTATCTGAATGCACACCACTACATGTACGTGTGTAGGTCCTACTATCCTGTCATTTGGGTATGTTTGTATGCATTGCAATTGGTGGGCATGTGTAGTGACATACATGACACATGGACTGTTGTATGATATGATAGGTGTAATGGGTGACCAATACAGAGGGAATGTTACCTCTGTCAACATTGATATCACACCTTATGTACTGTTAGCATTCAGCAGCCATGGACCTACATTCCATGTGCATGTGTGTAATGGCTGTAGCCACCTGTTTGCACAAAGGACAACAACAGCTATACTATTTACATGTATGTTGTGTGTGTGTGGCATGCACATACCTAGGGCATGTACATGTATGTCATATCCATACATGAGGATCTGTGCTGGTGTACAGCAACAGTCATCTGCTAATGCTGTAAATAACTGATGGCCCCTGGTATGTGTACGGCTGACCTGGTTACAGGCAGTGGTATCATTGCATTGCATAACACATGATCCAACTGTGTTAGTACATGGGTACTCTCTACAGTTGATGTAAAGCTTGGTACAGTCCACTGGTCAAGGGTCACATAGTGGTGTACTCTTATATGTCCTACAACATGTATGGATGCATGTTGGTGGTCCGAGGGCATGGTGATGTCTGAGGTTTACATCCTAGAATGCAGCATGTGACACTGTGTCCTGCACATGACTCATCTGTCATGACTTTCATGGGGGTACCGGTCAGTACATGTGAGTGGCCTCTATGTGTGTGGGGACACCACCACCTGGAGCGGTCCGTACCTGTGTTATGGCCCACATATCTGGTTCTGAGGTATATGGTGGTAGTGCTATTGTGCACTACAGAGCCATCAGCCAGGTGTTCCTCACTGCACAGATGTCAGTACTCCCCATTTTTGGATCTACAGTGAGCAGCTGTGATTATGGATGCTACACATCTAGCATTAGTTAGCATAAGCATACAATGCAGTTGTCCTGTAGGTGTCAGGGTGTTATCCTGTGTTTAGGACATTTGCCTTGGAATGGCACTGTATGTGCGGATGCAACTAGGGTATTATCCCCACTCCCTTGAATCATGGATGCATGTGATATGTGTCAAATGCCTGTCTACTGTCAGTCATGTCATCCCAGAATGACAAACACTGGACAACATTGTACTTACAGCAGAACATTGGCTCTTTGTGTTGTTCAAGCAGTTGCCACCTCTAGCAAGGCTCATTGTGTTAGTCAAGCAGTTTCCACTCCTAGCAAGACATCACTGCGAGTGGTGATATTGTGCTTGGTATAGGGTGGTACATCTAATGTGATGGACAGCAGCAGCAGACGTGTAAAAGACCGGTGTCAGATATATGTAGAGCAGCGTTCCTGCTAACAATTACAACTACTAACACCAGAGCCCATTACAATGTGTTCTTTATGTCTACCTGTAATAGCATGGCCACTGTAGCCTTCTGTGTTTAGAATCAGAGTGCATCCCAGACAGCCCTGTGCTACTAAGTGTATGAGTATGCCCAGTACAACCTTGTGTAGATGGACACATAATGCATTCTGAACAGCCCTGTGCTACTAAGTGCGTGAGCATGCCCAGTGACATCTTGTGTCAGTTATATGCCTCTGTGAATGGGCATGGTCATTGTAACCCTGTATAGTGTTAGTAGTCGTCCATTCCACGGATGGGCATAATCCAGGTCAGGATGGATTCCTACTTTAAACACACAGGTTCACAGGTATGTGCATCTTAACTGCCAGCATCCCTGTTGATATCCCCATTCCTAGAAGGTCATAATGACAGCCTTGAAATGTGTAGTCTGTGTGGCACGACTTGTAACTATGTAGTATTGTAATAGTGATCTGTAAATAGGCAGGTGTTCCGTTCCCACCACTGGTGTTTGTGTGTGTGTGTGTGTGTGTGTGTGTGTGTGTGTGTGTGTGTGTGTGTGTGTGTGTGTGTGTGTGTGTGTGTGTGTGTGTGTGTGTGTGTGTTTGTCCCCATTTGCCAGAAGATTGAAAAATGCTTTTAGACTACTCACACTCCATACAATTCCTATACCCACCTTTGGCAGGGCTGATGATGTCACCCACCTACAAATTCACCTCTGGGAGTGCTGTGTCCCAGTAATCTCGGTAGCACATTCTGTAGCTGCATAATGCTGTAGTGTAATAAAGTAGTTAGGTCGATGTTCTAATCCCAGACTGACCGTGTGAGTGTGTGTGTGTGTGTGTGTGTGTGTGTGTGTGTGTGTGTGTGTGTGTGTGTGTGTGTGTGTGTGTTTGTCCCCGTCTGCCTGAGGACTGAGTAATGCTTTTAGACTGCTCACACTCCATACATTTTTTATACCCACCTTTGGCAAGGCTGATGATGTCACCCATCTACAAATACACCTCTGGGAGTGCTATGTCCCAGTAATCTCGATAGCGTGTTCTGTAACTGCATAATGCTGTAGTGTAATAAAGTAGTTAGGTCGGTGTTCTAATCCCAGGCATGCCAAGTGTGTGTGTGTGTGTGTGTGTGTGTGTGTGTGTGTGTGTGTGTGTGTGTGTGCATGTGTGTTTGTGTGTGGGTGTGTGTCTGCCTGCGTGAGACAAGTACGGTGCTTTGTAGAGTATGCACTTTCTGTACAAATCACATGACCACCGTTGTCATTCCTGCTGTTGTCACCAACCTAGGTATACACCTGTAGGCGTGCCGCAACCCAGTATTCGCCGTAGCACATGCCCTAAATGTGCATTGCTGCAGTATGATACGGTAGGGGTTTGTATACAGGATATGGCAAGTGTGTGTTTGTCTGTCAGAGCCTGTGTAGAGGTGGCCGTGATTGACTTACCATTGGACATGTTTGGGAGTGGATTTTGTAGTTTTCCTATATGGTGTCTATCTTATGACACATTGGCCAGCTCATGAGCAGTACAGCTGTCAGTCAGCCACGGGACTGTGTTGGCAAGCCATACCCATACATCTGGCAAAAGGCCTGGTGAACAAGGTATGCAACCCTACTAGTACCCGCTATATGTCCTGCACCCATGTGCCATGCACAAACAAACTTGCCTAGGATATCCCACTATGTTGCTAGTACCATGCACATTGATGAAAGATAGTAGGCATGGTGTGAATGCAGTGGCCTGTAGAGGACATGGCACCCTGTACAGCGGTACAATAGGCACATATATGCAGACAATGTGCCTTCACTATGTTCCACAATGAATGACTGCAACATATGTGGTGCCATCAAATGTGATCCACAGAGGCCAGACAATGCTGTACACATGTGCCCTGTATGGACTCATGCCACTGACACCATGGAATACCTGTATCATACTATCAATGCAGGTGCAGGGTCGACCTGCTCACTATAAGCAGGTTTCACCACACCAGGTCAGTACTGGCATATCAGGGGATAACAGGCTGTGTATACAACATGTGTCTGCCAAACCAGGTACACCTGTACATGTCACTGTACAGTATTGTGGGACATGCACATCCCAAGCAATGTCCATGTGAAGGAATATCAAACACAGACATGGCATGCATTGCAAAGCTTTGGCCATACACATTTGTAACCAAGATGTCAGGCCAGATAATGCAGTACCCATCTGTGTGGGACATTGCAGACAGTACACCCCTGCACTGCACACCATTGTCAGGTGACACAATGCCAAGGATTACACCTCACCCAGCCTTGTGCAGCCATCTTGCACAGCCAACCACTACACAACCATGAAGCATTGCATACATGCATGCCAGTACTGGCACCCTGTATCTGAATGTGGGTTGTGATGTTCCCAACCACAGTCACTCCCAGTATAACCCTCGTTGGCATACCAACAGATGTCAAGCACTTTCACATGCCCTAGCCCATGGAACATCCAGATATCCTCTGTGGTGCATGTAGTCCTGTGCATTACTGCAGTGTGGCAAACTAAGTAGTTAGGTTGTGTATTTGTGGCCCTGGCAAAGGTGTCAATGCATGTCCATTAGAGAGTGTGGTTGTGGTGGCAATGGCATCCATTCACCTGGACATCCATGTGTGCCACACCTAATGTATGTCTACTATATCTTTGTTGCAGATGTCACTCACCTACACACATATGTTTTCTTACATCACAGTAACATGTCATCTTTGTGGCACATGTAACGTCACGCACATGTAATAGTAATGAGTAGTCAGTCAGGGGTTTGACCCCTGTACTGTTTGGCATGTGGCAGATGATGCTTATGGTTAAGTCTCCAAGCCCTTCCCTGGTGTACTTTGCCTGTCCCACCCACACACTCACTGGTGGATGTGAAGGAGTACACATGCACAACAGCAGCATGTGTGTTGTAAGTAATGGATATGGTCAGGTGATGGCCTCTGCACCTATTGCAGTCCTCCTCTAGCTGATTGCGTGTCGTACAGCTGTGATGGTGTTCCCATAGCCATCTGCATGATATACACAGCACACTATCTAGGGAAAACATGTTGTTATTTGGCCATGACAGTCGCTGTGAGTGGTACCTGGATGTGATGTTCTGACACGGCATCACAGATAGTATCTGGATGTACCTCAATCATTTTCCGCAATGGGAAACAGCCCAAAGACAGGAGGGTGTTGTGCCACACATGACTACAGCATATAAGTGTAGCTATGCTGCATTGAGACTACTGCCTGTTTAACATGTGTGTGGTAATGGCTATTCTGCATGTTATAATACAGACATGACAGCATTCTGTTCATGAGGGACCCCCATCTGTAGAACCATCTGTGAACTGGTCAGTGTGTGCAACCATTTGTTTCCTGTGTTACACACTGAACACACATCTGTGCACAGCAGAAGCATGGTGAGAGGATTGCAGACAGTACATGAGGATAGGGATGTGTTACTGTCATCGCATCCCTGACTGGACATGTGTCACATGAGACAGTGGTATGACAGACACTGTCTGGGGTTCCCAGTGACAAGCCAATAATGGGCAACTGTTCATAGCTGCAGTCACACGTCTACTACACATTGTACAGATGGCATGCAGTATATATGCATGTGTTGTGCTCCCTCTGCAAATGTATACCATCTGTAGTTTTAGGTTGATGGTGATATCAATGCATACTGTTGTAGGTAATTCTGTATGCTGTTGTGTTGGGTTGATGGTGTTAACTATGCATACTGTTGTAGGTAATCCTGTATGCTGTTGTCTATCCCTAAGCCATATGTGGGTTTCAACTGCAACACCATAGGCTGAATGGGTTGGGAGGTCCCGGCAGAACCTCCTTTCCCACTTCGGCTGACCATGGCACCGGGCACTAGCACATCTGGGGCCAAGCCTTAGACATCAACCTCTGTTGGCTCTGCACCACCTTCTGGTGGTACCACCACTGAGGATGGAGCATGTCCCCCCTGGGAGCGGGACCAGACAGGTACATGTCTGCTATCATGCATTCCCAGACATGTTGGGTTGGTGGCTCACTAATAGGTTCCGAAGCCAGTTACGCCAGCTCAAGGGCAGAGTGTCACATTTACAGGGTGATGCTGCCCCTCCTGGACAGCCCCCAGCACTGCCTCCTTTGTAGCTGTTTAGGTGCAGTGGCAGTTGCCCATGACTGGGGACCTCCATTCCACTGTTCCCATGGGCTTGTGAATGCCGAACACCCATCCCCGTCAGGGGTGTATCCCCCCCACATGTGCCATATACCAACCCTGTATGCTGTCTTTTTTGTGATCCTACCTATCCTCCATGGCCATACCTACACTCCTTCCTCTATGTCTGACCCTCACCTACGGAAACATAAGGCCAATCAGCTCCTAGGACAACATCTGCCCTATACATAGCTGTCCATTACACACACATGCCCACTGGTCACACAAAACCCTTGTAATGTGCATCACAACATACTCCTGTTATCCTCACCCCTGTCCCTCAGGAGCCCCTGGTATGCACATCACTCCTACATGGTTCAGGTACACATGATGAGGACGACCGCATTGTAATCACAACACTACCGGTCCCTCTATGGTTACCCCATTTACCTTTTATCATGATGATGATGGTGCACACAGCACCTTGCAAGAGTACTGTTCACACATGATGATTGGACAGGTACTGTTGTGTTAATGTACATTAACTGCACAGAGTGATGTATATGGCCAATGTACAACTATTTGCATGTATGAATGACACATGTCTGTCTGAGGGAGTCTTGAGATCACATAGAGCAACACC
Source organism: Protopterus annectens (assembly GCF_019279795.1). Taxonomy (NCBI): domain Eukaryota; kingdom Metazoa; phylum Chordata; order Ceratodontiformes; family Protopteridae; genus Protopterus; species Protopterus annectens. The sequence continues at coordinate 649,470,757 of NC_056751.1, read as the reverse complement.
ACTACATAATACAGGCGTCACTGGTGTTTCCCATTTCATTCATTTGTAATGCTTTGTTGCCACATGGTATGTTCCTGATATATCTCTATATATGTATGTACCTATATGCTGGACATAAACACTCACATATACATCTACATGATGGGATACATTCCTATACTGTTGAATGACTGTGCTGTATGATATGTTTGTGGTACTGTCCGTTATCTGTATATCTGCCATGGCGTATTGGTAATTCACATTAGCTGTGTGCGCAGGGTCCTGGTTCCGACCCTTGCAAAGGACGTTTATTTGGTTGCAGGGCAGAACAAGCCCATTGGCTACGGAGGAAGTAAGGCACATTAAAGCAGTTGGGAGCGGGTGTGGTGTGCGTGGGTTTGCGTGGTGTTAAGCACTGCTGACCTCTGGTTACAGCTTCGTACACTCGGTTAGCCTCTACATTGCTTAACTAGTGCAATACTCGCATACTGGTAGCCAAACACGCTTAGACCCACTCGCTCCCACACTTGCAAATGCACTGACATTGGTATTTGCATCTGTCACTCACACCCCTGGCTGGGAGTGAGGACCACAATATTACCTCGTGATGCCTATTACATTGGACTACATGACTACAGTATCGGGAGTGGGTGCCTATTAGGCGACAGCATGGTGTTCAACTGTACGGAATCAGCGGCCTGTCCAGTGAATCAATCATATTATTTGTGTGTTCCTCATACAATCTGCTCCCACCTTGTGATGCCTATTACATCAGACTACATGACTACATTAGGTGACGGCATGGCGTTCAACTATACGGAATCAGCGGCCTGTCCAGTGAATTAATCATATCATTTGTGTGTTCCTCATACAATCTGCTCCTGTCTGGCTGATACATGGGAACCGAGAATCTTCAATACAGACAAGTAGTTTGGTTTTGGGAGCCACATCTGTTGGCCGAGTCATGCTACTTCATACCTATTATAGGTTTGCCACCTATAAATTGGCCAAGGTGGGACTTTAGGGTTAACACCTGTCCCACTTTGTGAGGGACCGTCCCTCTTTAGGCAGTTGTGTCCTGTGAAAATAATCAAGACATAGCAAATGTCCTGATTACAGGACAATATTATATTCTATGTTTCTTTAATAGCTGCATAAAACAGTTATTTTATATATGAAACTTCTATATGTTATGTGAAGTAGCATAAGCAATCCAAATGTTACTAGAATAAGCTTTTATTTGTGCAAATAAGTATAATTCTGTACTATGCATGGCTGTAGGTATGTTTTGTCCTGGACAGTCCCTCTTTAGGCAGTTGTGTTCTGTGAAAATAATCAGGACATAGAAAATGTCCTGATTACAGGACAGTATTATATTCTATGTTTCTTTAATAGTTGCATAAAACAGTTATTTTATATATGAAACATGTATATGTTATGTGAAGTAGTATAAGCAATCCAAATGTTACTGGAATAAGCTTTTATTTGTGCAAATAAGTATAATTCTGTACTATGCACGGCTGTAGGTATGTTTTGTTCTGGAAAGTCTGACATTTCTACAGAACATGTTCCACTTTGGCCATTTGGAAAGGTGGCAAACCTATAGGACCTGTATGTAGAGACATCAGATTTTGCAGGGCAACACATACCCACAGCCAGTAGAAAGGAGAGTACTTTACTGTTTTGCCTAAATAAAAGGTTATTCTTGTAGCATTATAGTTGCTTATACTGTTTCTTATAACATTTAGGTGTTTCAGATACAAAATAATTGTTTTATGCAACTACTACAGACAAATCACCCTAAATCACAGGAAATTTGCAATAATTACATTTATTTTGCAGGCCACAACTGCCCAAAGGGGAGTGTCCCTCGCAAAGTTGACAGGTGGTAACCCCAACCCTGTTATTCTATCATCTTTCTAAGGTAGTTGGCGGAACATGTGCGTTCTCTCACTAACAGACCTCTCATACGAATGGGGAAGAATGAACACTGAATCAGGGACACTGCATAACAACCTCAGGGACACATTTTGAAGGTTGGTGCTATTAACCTTACACATTGACTGACACAGAGCACATATGTATTCATACACATTGTCTGAGGTACATGCTGTTTATGACTCTTACATGTTGTCATTATTCATTACATGTATTCCACCACCTTTCCTCCTAATATCACTAGTTCTAGGAGGGTTTAGTTGGGACTCTGTTAGATTCTGATTCGTAATCATGGACGTCCCTGGTAATCGGGGACCGTTCAATGATATGGTCCTATGTGTTCCCCCAATGGTTTACGGACTATCCAGTAGATGTGCTCTTTGGGAGGTATGGGCATCTGCTATACCCACATCGGAATATTACTTACAACCATGGGGCGGTCCTAATACGTCTCTGCCAGCCAACACCTGCACGCCTAGGCCCATAATTGCATACCCATAGTTCCCCTAACTGCCACTCCTCTACAGCACTCATCCTTACTGTGGGCGCAGGTGGGGAATGAACACACCCCAACACACTGCCCACTCTCCCCGTGTCAGGACACATGTCATATGTTGTGTCAACCCATGTGTTATCAGGCTTGCACAACCTACTGTTGCGTGTACAGCTACATCCTGGTTGCAGCAGTCATTACTGGCCTTGACTGGAAGAACAAAATGTTTGGTGTCCACAAGGGACGTCGCTGTCCATGTTTAAAGTGGAGACCTTGTAGATCTCTCCCACTGGTAGTTTCCTGCCGGTGGTCTGGGAAGCAGTGGTGTATTTACCTTTATTGCATGTCTGTATGTCTCACCGGCCTAGTTGGGAGGGTGGGAGGTAGACGTCTGAACATATGTTACACGTAACTGCTGTAACATAACCTAGGTATATACATGTGTATATTTACTGTAGCATATATATATAAATATATATATATAATTATATGTATATATATATATATATATAGATATATATACTTACATTAATATATACAGATATATCTGCATTTGTATGCATACGTGTATATTCATATCTTGCTGTCTATATATATATATATATATATATATATATATATATATTTGTGTGTGTGTGTGTGTGTGAGTGTATATATATATATATATATATATATATATATATATGAATATATCTATATATATATATATATATATATATATATATATACATCTGTGGGTCTGTAGACCAATACATTCCCTGCTCATATGCACTTACACATGCGTAATGGTGTTTATATATGCTTCACCAGCATACTAGTGCCTTATTCATTATGACACCGACACTTTACTCCAGTTATGTTGTAATTGGTATTTAGCACGTTATACAGCAGACAAATGTCGCAATATGTTCATGTACAGATTACCGATGGTAATTGGAATGTGATACAGTGTGATTCGACCCATCCCTCTTCTGCACAGCCTATTATTCCATCTACTGTTGATGTTTGTATGCGCACATTCCTATTATTTTTGTCAACAAATGGAATGCATGTGTTACAGAGAATGTACTTCAACATATTGTTGTCTGCATGTGTGTATGCATATATACCTATTACTAACTAGCTGACCTCCATGGGGCAGTCCATTAGAACCAAGCCATCCAACCCTGGCACGCCTAGCTCCATAATTGCATACCCCTAGTTCCACCACCCCACCTGTGTTGAATTTACAAGCGTAACATCCATTATCCACTTGTTATCGCAGTCATGACACACCTTTACACATTGCCCTCTCCAGAGCGTTTGGGGCCCTACACACATTTTGTCCCACTCGTGTATTCCCAGGGTCTCCCGCCATGTATATTTGCACATACGTGCTTTTCCTGGGGTTATGGAATACAGTCATTTGTGCTTTGCAATTTTTGGTGGTCCCAGCATGGACTACATTCCGTCTATGTGTAAAGTAGACTTAGCAATTCAACGATGTTACTCCCACTGGTAAAACCCTGTCTGTGGTGTGAGTAGTGGTGCTCTGCTCACTCCTGGGCAGTTTTTTTACGCTGAAAGTACTATATAATACCATAATTGCTCTTGATTCCCTTCACATCCCTTGGGTATGCTTTATTGTTATCACGTTCATTCTTCATATATATATATATATATATATATATATATATATATATATATATATATATTTCATGTATGTAGATATATATCTATACACACATATATATGTGTGTGCGTGTGTGTGTGTATATGTGTGTGTGTGTGTGTGTGTGTGTGTGTGTGTGTGTGTGTGTGTGTGTGTGTGTGTGTGTGTATATATATATATATATATATATATATATATATATATATACGTATATATATTTATATATATATATATGTATATATATATTACATCTGTACATACAAACATACATTTCCTATGCTGGGAGCTGCTTACACCCATGCAGGCGCACTCGCCTATGCTTACTGTGAGTTACATATGTTTACTGCCGCATATTTGTGCTTACTTGTGCCTTATTCATTATGACAGTACCACTTTGATTGAAAGGATCTGGTTAAAAGTCCCATACGATACACACGTTCACTTTTACATGTTTAAATGTCGGCTTTACAGCAGAGTGACATCAATCCACAAGGAAAATATTATAGTCGTACATGAACCGTGAATGCTTTTTCGTTAGGCGGATGCTCTAACCACTACACTATTGGTGTTCTGGGTCATTTATATGTATAACTATGGTTCATAGTTACCCGAACACATGCCTCAACACTTCACTTACACAGCAGGCATCTATTTTCCTGTTGGGAAAACCACACTACTACACATGTGACATTCCCTATTCCCTACTGCTCTGGACCCATGCCACATGTTGACTCACTCCGAGGATATTCAGACCTCCAAAGCCTATAGTCCTGGCACATACCTGTGTTTGATTGTCAGGGTGTTCATGTAGTCATCCGGGTTTAGGCTTGTCCGACTGGGGACCGGAACAGCTCTGTACCTGTTTGAAAGTCAGATTTTGTACGTGGACAAGGTTATTCCTACTGTTAGCATCCTACCTGTGGTTAGAGAAGTAGGGATTTTGGCCACTTCTGGCCAGCTATATTCCTTCGCATTCATTATGATTGCTTTCTTGTTCCCATGTTTGTTCTGTATATATATATATATATATATATATATATATATATATATATATATATATATATATATATATATATGTATATATATGTGTGTGTGTGTGTGTGTGTGTATATATGCATGCATACACATCTATATGATTTAATTACTTTGATCATACTGTTGAATGACTGTGCTGTTTGCTATGTTTGTGATAACATCGACGTTAGGTATAACTGCTGTGGCTTAGTGGTAAATCACATTGATTGTGATGTGTAGGGTCCTGGTGTCAGGCCTGGCCAATGCGGTACATTGTGTTGCTGGGCATACAAGAGTCGTTGGAAAAATGGTGAGTACAACTCTTTTCAGCTGTGGTTTTCCATTTAACCGCCAATTCATGTTACGCAAAATCTGTCTACATTCTTACTGCGATACATCACCCCAGTCCACATTTAATTGGTATTATATCATTATACAGCATAAAATTAGCAAGATATGCTCGTATACGGATTACGCGTCATAAATGGTGTGTGCTGCAGTCAAACCGGCAACGTCTGCTCGATAGTCGGATGCTCTAACCATTACACTATTGGTGTTCTGCTTCATTTATATGTATACCCATAGTTCATAGTTACCCGAACACACGACTCAACACTTCAGTAACACAGCAGGCATCCATTTTCCTTTTGTGAACACCGCACTACTACACATGCGCCATTCCCTACTGCCTGGACCCTTGCCGCATGTTGACCCACTCAAAGTATATTCAGACCTCCAAATCCTGTAGTCCTGGCACATACGTGTATTTGATTGTCAGGGTGTTCATCTGGTCATCCGGGTTTAGGCTTGTCCAACTGGAGACCGGGACTGCCCTGTACCTAGTTGAAAGTCAGACTTAGCATGGGGACATCGTTAGTTCCACTTTTAGCATCCTACCTGTGGTTGGGTTGCAGAGGTGTGTTCACCTCTGGCCATCCTGATATATAACAGCACTAAATATTACGGTGGGTTCCGCTGCTGTTTCCCTTCACATTCATTATGACTGCTATGTTGTGACCATGTTCATTATTCATATCTATATATATATATTTATATATATATATATATATATATATATATATATATACATATATATATATATATATATATACACATATATATATATATATATATATATATATATATATATATATATATATATATATACATATATATATATATGTATATATATATATATATATATATATATCTGTACATACACATGCATATACACCTACATGCTTATTTACATTTCCCATACCATTGAATCACCGCCACTTACTGTCACACATACACGCTTGCATACCCGCTTACGTCTAGGGTTGCCACCTTTTCAAATGGCCAAAGTGGGGCATTTTCAGGACACACATCAGATTTTACAGGCTGACACATACCCACGGTCAGTACAAAGGTTAGAACTTTACTTATTTGCCTAAATGAAAGCTTTTTCTTGTAGCAGTTTAGTTGCTTATTCTGTTTCTTGTAACATTTAAGTATTTTACATACAGAAATAACTGTTTTATGCAACTGTTACATGAAATATGGGACATAATTATTTCCTACAATCACAGGACATTTGTCATTGTATTATTTTTGGTCAGGACACAACTGCCCAAAAAAGGGACTATCCCTTGCAAAGTGGGACAGGTGGTAACCCTACTTACGTCTGCTTTACAGCACCTTAATTAGCCTATATCTGACTGCCACTATGCGAATGTGTAAGGTATATATTCCCGATAATGCATGTGGGGAGACGTGCATCACGGTCAGGTGTTTAATCCCAGGTCGTAGGTTCTGCAAGACAGCTGGAGGCTGAGCAGTCTTGTGGACAACTACTGCTCATACAACTTGTGTCCAGATGTCTACAGGACTGCACATCGTGTCGTGACACCAAGTCTAATATTTAGAACAGATACTTGTCCCATGAGGGATATCCAAAAATTGTGGGGACCGATGACCTCGATTCTTTTGGCTTTATGAAAATGAGGTAGGGTTATACATGCAAGGGATACATAGTTTGCAATCCTGAGACTGCCTAGGGTGAGACTGCCTACTAGATATGAGTATGGGTCGCTATGTGCAGATATGGCTACGCCAAGCTAGCAGCCAGAGTATGGGTGGTTTTGGTGGACTTTCAGGAAGGGGGGGGTGGTGTGCTGTAGTGGGGATGATGAGTATTCAGTTATGTATCCAGGTGTGTTTGGGTTGGATGGCTCAGTTCAGGCCAGACCATTATGTGGGTATGTGCCGGTAATGTTTCTGTACATGTGCATCGCACATTTTAATGTTGATATGTTTGTGGATTGTGTTCTACAGTATGGCCTGTCAGGTTGTATTGCGGATGTGAATGTTTGTTCTTTGGTTTTCCTTCTGATTCACCCACTGCTCCCTCGTACACCTCCAGTTCACCCATTGTGCATCCAACCCAGTCTCCCCTTGGTGAATTATTACATTACACATCATCCCCCACCCCTTTATTCCACACACACCATCCATCCCTTCTCTGGTTGATGGCCCATAGCTCAGTCAACAGTACACATTGCGTACACAACATATCTCTGGCACCAATATGGTTGTGGGGTCTACCCTAGCATTTTTGATCTTCCACATGCTGTACTTCACACACATAGGTACATGCAAATACTTATCTTTCATGACATTTTAGGTAGACTCGGGTAATACCCGTTCATCTCTTGGCCATCCTAACAAGGACGACTTGGACCACGAATGGGCAGATATTGGGCGAATGCTCTGACCATTGGTAGGGTTGCTACCTTTTCATATGACCAAGATGGGACATTTTCAGAACACACATCAGATTTTACAGGCCAACACATACCCATGGTCAGTACAAAGGATAGTACTTTAGTTTTATGCCTAAATGTAAGCTTATTGTTGTAGTAGTTTAGTTGCTTATTCTGTTTCGTTTACTTGCTTATTCTGTTTCTTGTAACATTTAGGTATTTTACATATGGAAATAAGTATTGTATGGGACTATTACATAAAATATGGAACATAATTATGTCCTACAATCACAGGACATTTGACATTTATAATGGTTTTGGTATGGACACAACTGCCTAGAGGGGAACTGTCCCTCACAATGTGGGACAGGTGGTAACCCTAACCATTGGACTAGGCTTAGCAATTGGTGGCATGCTAACACGATGCGTTTCACTTCCACTTGGTATAACTATCAACACTACAATGGAATACGGGCACGGGGTTTTAAATGTCATTTGTTCGAGGGACGGGGACTCAATATTCAGCTACATGCCTTTGTGTTTACTTTTTATTTTGGTGTTCTCAAAACTGTCTTGTATGCTTTGCATATATTTCAGTATCCACGGACACTGACAGAAGTGATTACTATTAGAAGCAGGCTGTACTAGTCAGCATTTTAGGTTGTGCGTATGCAGCCATGTTCACGCCTCCGTGCAGTGCTTGGACACATCCCCTGCACTCGCGCACGTTTCCTATGCACGTGGCCGTTGCGGAAGCACACCTTCATTAGTATGCATGTGGTGTTACTGTGCCATCTCTACGCCACACGATTGGCACAAGGCTAATGCCGTCCTTGCGCCGAGCTTCATGAATCCCAGGGCATGTTTACTTTGTTTCTCTGTAATGTTTATTATATCCTGCTTCGTGTATGTCCATACTGCCTCATTTTGTACTTACTGTATAAATGTTAGAACAATTGCTTGTCTGGAGTTGTCTCCAAAGACCTTTGCTGAAAATAGTCTTTATAATAGTGAGTTTTCCATGTCCTTAATCTGACTTCTTTGTTGATCTATTAAGGAGCAATATTTCAGATAGTCTAACACAGGTATTGTACAGTGTCTGTCAGCGTCCTGTTTTTATCTGTACATGGTCTATTTTTAAGGTGAGATCTTGGATAGAAAAAGTAATTTGAGTTAGCCTTTTTTTATGATATCATATGATGTGAAGTGCTGATAGAATTAATTTTTCTTCATGTCAGAATACTTATTTCTTCAGGAGATCCTTTAGGTCTATTTTGGTGCTCCAAGATTCATAAAATTAAAAAAAAAATGTTCTAAGTATCCTTATTTTTGCAGGGGATAATATTTATTTTCTAGAATGTTTAGACACTCATTTCAGAATTAGATTGTTCCAGTAGAACGTTAACTGCCACATTGATAGAACCCACTCAGTCAAAATAGGGGAATCCACCTCTAGTAGTAGACCCATAACAAGAGATGTACCCCTAGGATTGGTCTTGGGGCCACTACAGTTTGGGATATACTTTTCTGAGGTGCAAGCCAAAACCAGTGTTCTGTGATTGACCAAGTTTGCAGATGACTGCAAGCTGGGTGCTGACTTAAATTCCCCTAATGATGTGAACATCCTCCAAGAGGGCCTTACCAAATGAATGACCGATGCCAGAAGCATGGTCTCAAACTGAATGACAAGAAATGCATCATTACTAATGTACTAGGCATGCAATCAGTTGTGAGGGACTTGGGCACCCAGGTTGATAGCAAACTGACTTTTGACCACCATGTTGCCTTTATTGTATGAAAGGCTTTTTTCATGGCCCACCTCATAAGTAAGGGTATTTCATCCAGAAACAAGGCGGTCATAACATCCCTGTACTCCTCCTTTATCAGAGCCATTATCGAGTACAATGCCCCCTTCGTCATGTACCTTGCCAATCACATGCAGCAGCTGGAGAGACCACAGAGGCTCCTGACCATGAAAATCCAGGGTCTCAAACATCTATCCTTTACAGATAGGCCAAAAGCCCTGTCCCTCTACTCAGTCTCATACAGACTGCAATGAGGTGACCTGTGTCTGGCATACAAGACTATCTCTGACACAGACTTGATAGAGTTGCTACATATCCGTAAGTCAAACTCCACTCGTGCAACCCACATGCTAGGCCGCAACGTGGTCTGTGACATTAATAGAACTTGTTGACGGGATAGATTTCTGTCCCAAAATCTCCCCCATCCATGGAATAGACTCCCTCTCCATGTCAAACATAGTACCTCTCTAAACCTCTTTAAGAGGAACCTGGACGACTGAATTGGAAACAGAAAATACACCCTTGGGATCCCACTTGCATCCATGCTGGACAGAGGAAACAGGTGCTGTGTTTGTGGGAACATGGGCAAAATTCTTGGCTAGGTTTGTAAGGGCCTCCAGGCCAATAGCCTCACGTCATCATATGAACCCATGAGCCAATTATTTAGCAACACAGTGTCAAAATAAGGAAATAACCTTTGACCAGATATCTCTTGTCTTCTTGAACTGTGATTCTTCAGAAATCAGTTGCATGTTTTTATTGGATTGAAAACAAGGATTGCTGGAGAATTCAGTATAGTGTTTTGTTGAACTTTTCAATCCCCAATGCTGTATGACAGTGCAGTTGGTATATGTACAGTTGAGGGGAGGACCCCATATGGGGCATTCAGAGCAGTTTACTCCTGTAGAATAAAACCAAATCTGTGCCATTGTTTTTTTAAAGCACATGCATGTTTTTATCTCTCATGATCTCCCAAGTGATTTCCAAATTATTTCAGTCTGAGGTCTGAAAATAGAAATCTTTATCACAGCTCAGCAACCATTTCCATGCAACATTAGACTTTGCAGTGTTGACTGCATTTTATAGGAATAACTGTAGTTTTATAATGTAGTGGATTTCTATTGCAGCAAATTCAAGTGCATCCCACTATATACATTTCTCTTAAATGCCACACATTTACTGAAAAAGCACATGTAATACTACAATTGTATTCAACTTTTCTTTTAAACAAGTATTTACACTTTTTAATTTGATACAGTTGCAATATAACTAGTTTACTTTTTATGCATTTTCTTCTTGAATGTCAGGTAACAGAGACTCTCCCATCTGTGGAATTGAGTCCCTCTCCACGTCAAGCAGAGTACTTCATTATCCCTTTTTAAGCACAACCCGAATAACTGGATGGGAAACAGGAAATACACCACTGGGATTCTACCTGTGTCCCTGGTGGACGGGGGCTTTGGATGCTGACTTGTCCAAACATAGGCTAAACTCTTGGCTAGGCTTATAAGTGCCTCAGGGCCAATAGCCTAGTAACTTCCTATGATCCTATAAACATTTTTAAACATTATTATTGTACTTTTTTCAAGACTCAAGAGGCTTTTGCTAAGAAATCAAGAAATGAAACTTGAAAAACACACATTTTGTGTCAGACATACCCAGTGTTTTATTTGGAAAGTCCCTGTAAGCTTCTGCTTGTTGGCTCTCTGTATTGACATTGTATTATTCTGGATGTATTCACTGTGGTTTTTATTTTCTCTCTTAACAACCTTCTGACACTATCTACAAGTACTGATGCACTCATTCTGCCATTGAAATGTGTGGCTTATGCTGGTTTCAAGGTTTAAATAAATTAAATGTTTTAGATATACATATGATAAAAACTGCTTACAATTTTCCAGTACAGGACTGGTTAACCTTACAAAGCATTCTAATGTATACTAAAGATTCATGCAGATTAATTAATAATTCCTCATTTAAAGATATTCCAAATCTAATAAGTTTTCTGTATGAATTTATATACTATAGTTGTGAAAAGAAAAATTCCATTTCAAATCTATATAAAGAGTTAATAACATATAAAACAATTCACAAACCATCATACTGGCAGTTGTTAACAAAAGGTCAGTCACTGCAGTTAACAGAAGAAATTAAAAGTAACATCTTACTATCAGATAATTACAGCTCTAACACATAGTACTGGAAAATATTTAACTGGAATTACTTACGTAGAGCATTTTTAACACCAGATAGAATTGAAAAGATCAGTACTACTAAAAATGTTTTTTGCTGGAGGTGTGAAAAGTCAAATAATGCAGACTGGATTCATATTTTTTATGAATGTTGTGTTTTTCGGCTTTTCCCGGTTAGGGGTCGCCACAGCGGAATTCCGATCCATTAATGATTGGCAGTAGATTTTTACGTGCCGAGTTGCTGGCCCTGATTCACAACCTTCAATGAAGATATGCCCATTCATGCATGTCTCCACACAGAAGACATTGTAGCTGAGAATCGAACAGGACAACGTCTTACTGTGAGGCGACAACACTACCGCAGCACCACCACATATTGGAATGGAATCAATTATTTTTTACAAGCTTTATTTAATGAATCCTTTACCTTAACTAAAATATTGATAATACTAAATGTAAATGAAGGTCCCTACCTGAATAAGACAAATATGTATTTGTTATGGACAATAATTGCTATAGCTAGGAAATGCGTAACCAGAAGGTGGAATTAAAATACACCCCCGACCTTGGAAGAATTCTACCCTTTACTGAAGACAACTGCATTGTATTCAGTAAAGTGTAGAATTCTTCCAAGGCCGGGGGTGTATTTGAATTCCACCTTCTGGTTACGCATTTCCTAGATATAGCAAGTATTGTCCATAACAAATACATATTTGTCTTATTCAGAATTGTTGCCTCACAGCAAGAGGTTCTCCTATTCGATTCTTGGCTTGGGTTGGGAGTTCCTCCTGTGTGAAGTCTGCATGTCCTCCACTCTGTCGAGTGGGCATTCGAAAGACATGCATTGAATGGGCGTGCCTTCATTGAAGGTTGAGCGTCGGGCTGGCAACTTGACACCAAAAAAAAACAAAAAAAAAAAACAACTGCCAATCATTAGCGGACTGGAGTTCCGCTATGTCAACCCCTAATCCAATACCTTTCACCAGGTATGGCTCCAGTTCAGACTTATCATAGGTTCATAGGTTCATAGGTGTGTACTAGGCTAATGACCCTGGAGCATTTACAAGCCTAGCCCATAGGATTACCCTGGCATCGTGCCACCCGACTTTAGTTCCTAGTGCCTCTGACACTTTACACTTTCTCTGAATGATAATGTTACCAGCCTCTGTTAGAGGTGTAGATATTAGTATGGTCTCACCCCACTGTCTCTCCCATGTAATTGCCTCCAAGCCTGGCTGCATGTAACTGCTTGCAGACACAGTAGTTTTTCACAGAAGTCATTAGCAATTAGAACATGTTTGTGGTATCATTGAACTCTGCCTCCTGCTTGTTTCTCTGCCCCATTTTCAGTCCAAATGAAAAATGGTCAATCTATGACACCTGAAAAGATGCCCCTCATGTACTCCTAACTGGGCTGTACTGCTTGGACAGGTAATATTATTAATGACAACAAGCTCAACAGTACTTATATCTTTTGCACTATCTGTCTTAAAAATAGTTTTTCTAAACTCTTCCAGGGTGTGATACAGACATACCTCTCAACCTCATACATAAAAGTGGGGCAAAGGCCCAAAAATAGGGACAATTTTTAAATATTGCTCTTACAAATTTAGAAAGTTGATAGAATAACAGGTTTTGCATCTGGTTTACCTTTAATACTGCGAATCACACACGGGCAATATAGCTGTTATGTGAAATGAATATTTGCGAATCTGTAGAGGTCGACCGTTGAGTGCAATTTGATTATTAAACATTCGCACAGATGCAGTACGACCTTAAATAATGTCGCATACGTAGTAACGTATCTCCGGCATCCTGTAAAACATTTTCCCAGCATAGTTTGATCTGCATGTTGTTAGTGGCATTCACTAGTGTAGGAAAATATTGGAATCGTATGATCAGAGGATTATGGAGGTAACAATATATGCCGTTTATTACAAACAGCAAGTAAAATGAGTTGGCATATATCAACAATACTGTTTCAAATATGTGCAAGCTGTCTTAACTATCCAGATCAATATATGTTTGAACTATATGTACTTGCATTTATGTGTTATTTCAGGTAGCCATACCGTGTCAGACTAACAGTTTTCATAAACTTGTAAAGTTATTATATGGCATACGATGTGGTAGAAAGTGTACGAAATGTTGTGTTTGTACAGCGCAGAAGTTTACAGTTGTGAATGTTTATAACATGTGTTACAGGCTGGGGAAGGAACTTCGCAGGACTATGCACCAGGCACAGTTAATGCAGTATACAGCACAAGTAGGACTCAAAAGGGTCGGGAATTGTTGCTAGTTGATGGGTATCAGTATTACCAGGAGAAGGCTGTTCAGGTCAAGCAATATTGGTGTTGTACAAGAAAGAATAAACAAAGGTGTAAGGGTAGATGCGTAACTGAAAGAGATGTACATGGCTATAGGCTGATGAAAAGCACGCCACATTACCATGCCCCCGATGTAGTGCAAGAGGAGGTGATGAGAGTAAAAGAACAATTGAAACATTGTGTTGAGCAATCAGTGAAGGTCCCCTGTAAAATAGTTATATATTGATTACTGTAAACACGGGACTTTTATGTGGCACTTTTATTGAAGGAATCACTGTTTTGTTTGATTTTACGTTCATGGCATGATGGTAAACAAAGGGAGATACTTGTGGTGGGTTATATGTTGAAAGAAGCGAAAAAATATTTCCACTATTTGTTTTTCGATATTTTTTTTATTTTCGCGGTTGACTTTCGCTTTTTAAAGTCACCGTTATACCTGTTCGCACATGTGCAATTCGAGTATTTGAAGGTAAACCTTTGCATCTGCATGTATTTTCTGAAGGGTATGATGTCTGAAACACAAATGTCTGTCATCAATTTTTGACTTTAATCTTTAATGAGTTGACACTAATTTGCCAGAAAACTACAATTTTATGAAAAACGGGCCAAAAATATGAGGCAGAAATCTGGGCATTCTGCAAAATCTGTACAGTTGAGAGGTCTGGATACAGGTCTTTGTAATAATTGGGAGCAGCTGCAGTTTTTGACACCCTTCCATACACTAAGACCATTTCTTGTATTTGAGCCAATCTTCTCTCCCATTTCCCTGTACAGCCAAATCTGAAGGTTTGTACTGCCACTATGGTTTCCCTTAACCCTATATGTAGCAATGGATACCCCCCTCTTATGCACCCTTCTTGTTAAATGTAGTCATAATTTTTCCCCATTTCCTCAGAAGTATTGCACTGATAATCTGCTAAGAAGACTATCATGTCTTCAGGCAAAGTACTGAATGCTTTGCCTCTTATTATAAGGTTTCCTGGCATTTCAAAAGTAGTGACTTGTTTTTTATTCAACTGCCTTTGAAAGTATTTATAACCAAATTGCTTACTAACTTTACCCCCCCTACATGCCTAGCCCATTTGCTTTCATTACTAAGTTGCTCTGTAAACCAGTACTGCTTTATTCAAATGAACTGCTTAATCATCATCTATCAAGAAGCAGATTCATCAAGCCACAATGACCAAACACACCTGTAACAAATTCAGCACTGAATCTTTTTACTTGTGTAACTATAGATGCACATGTGCATGCTGTCTAAGTGTGCATGTGGAACAGAACTCAGTGCTCCTTACACTATGTACCTTTACCATCCCTCGTATTTACTATTCCTCCATGCAGGACTAGCTTTGTCCTTCACAGAGGCGGCCGTTTAGGAGCAGGACGGCAGCGCGCCATGCGTAATATTGAGGTGCACTGCCTGAGCTCCTAGGCTTACACGGAGCATGTAAGAGTGCAGGGGGCGTGTCTGAGAGCAGGGATCCCAGAATATACACGCCCCATTAATGAAGAACAGCAGAAAGGGTTAAGAAATGAGCAAGACCGCTCATAGGTGTCTACATATCCCCACCAGCAGTCCCCCTTGTGTACAAGAGCAAAAGTATACATAAATAAAATGAACAAACCCTTTTTTTTAAATCCCATGAAAGCTAACCGTAGGTGTGCGAGTGTGCCCATCGCATAGCTACTGTTAATGCAGCTTAAATGGGTGAAGAGGATAACAAGAAAGACATATACAAATGAAGAAGCATAGCAACAGTGTAGTAGGCAGAGCATTTGCCTTACAAGCAGGCATTCCTGGTTCGAGTCCCACAGCAGCAGATTCCATTTTCTATGGCAAAGCATGTTATGAGTAATATTTATGTTGCATAACCCACTAAATAACATATTTTTATGAACTGGAGTACTGCACTAAAGGCACATGTGAGGTGTCAGTGTCATAATGAATAAGGCACTAGTAAGCAGGTTTAAGCACAAATAAGCAGTAGTAAGCATATTTAAGCACTAGTAAGCGGGCTTAAGCCCGTTTGCATGGCAGTAACAATGACTACACTGGTTAAGCAGTTCGAAAGCTAACTCTCTGTAAGCAGATGTAATGGCAAGTTAGCAGTGCTTACCATCGTGCAAACCCATGCAAACCCACTTACAAATGCTCAAAATGCCTTAATCACTCTGTATCCAACTGCCCTTGTTCTGCCCATCAGCAAAATAAACAGCCATGCAGGTCTTGAACGCAGAACCTTATACACCATAGTCACAGTAGTTAACCACCAAGCCAACACAGAAGTACAGAAGAATGTGGTATCGGCAAACAACTCCTCACCATAGTAAAACCAAACTGAACTTGTGAAAAGAATCAGTATACAGTCATATGCTCCATAACCCACTGCATAACATAAAAATGTGAACTGGAGTACAGCAGTAAGCCCAGAAGTGAGGTGTAATAGTAATAGTGTGCTGAGTCCCCAGTAAAACCCAAGGAACCCATAGAGTGTATGTACACATTAATCATGGATACCAGGCAGATATATAAGATGTAATGAATAAGAAATCAATGCCAAAAAGGAAATATAATGCAAAGTCTAATGTAAGCAATGCTAAGCATTGCACAGGCCAGCATATTAGGTGCAAGCAATGTGTAGACCAGCTAGCTCATTGTGCCCAGGGGTATACCCCTTTAAACAATGCCAACCATAGGTAAGCAGGTTTGCCCATAGCTTAGCCTTTTCAAAACCGTCCAATCATGGAACAGCGCGGGAAATCGGCCCTACTTAAACCCAAGAGGCGGGAATACATCTCATAACTGGTTGTAGCTTCCCCTTACAGGCACCATGGCAGTACAGGGAGAAGGTGTGCACTTTTGGGCGCAGCGCTGGTGCATCCAGAAGTCTAAGGTCATGGCAAAACTCCTTGTCAAGGACTATGATCAGAGACTGCTGCAGGGCTAGTACCAGGGCTCCCAATATAAGTCAGATTCCTGGGACCATCTCACCCGCAACCTTACCAGTGCCACTGGCATACCCCAAACTGGTGAGCAGGTCAGGCACCACTATGCCAACTTGAAGTGGCATAAGGGGGACCTCTTGGAGGAGTGGCTCCAAGAGGCTAAAGCAACAGGGGATGTTCCAGTTGTGTGTAAGTATCACCCCGGTATGTGTGTAATAATTGCCAGCTCAGGTATATCATTGATAGGTATGGCTAAATATTCCTCTTATGTCCCCCACAGCTGTAATGGAGCAGGCCGCAAACCAGGAGGCCCACATCCATTGCCTGGTGAGGTTGTGATGCGAGGCAGGTCAGTAATACTCATGCATTTACTGTCATAGGAAATAAAAATAAAAGTAGTAGTAAATTAATTGCCTGTATAAAACAGGTATTGTTCAAGGCAAATACTGAATACACTAGAGAATATGGCAGGAAGAATCTCATATTGTTTGTATGTCAATAAAAGTGTAATAGCCTGACAAAACAGATCTAACTGCTGGAATGCATGTGTATATCCTGGTATCATACGGTAATGTAGATTTGCAATTATGTAATAGTACTGTTGTATTAAGCACTGCTACCCACACCATGCACCATATATTGAATGTGTAGGAATGCCTGTATATGACAGGTGTAATGCCCAGAGGCCATTTAGTACAAATGAGAGACACATAGACAGTAAACAGGGAAAATGCAGACAACAAAACCGAATAGCATATGCAACTGAGATGTGAACTGTTGTTTGCTTAGCACACTCTTCTTCCTGCCATATTCTCTAGTGTATTCAGTATTTGCCTTGAACAATACCTGTTTTATACAGGCAATTAATTTACTACTACTTTTATTTTTATTTCCTATGACAGTAAATGCATGAGTGCAACTAACACTAGGTAAGACTGCAATCCAAATTGTAACTTGCTACAGATCCCCCACCATACCCCAACATTCTCACTACACCTTTCTAAACATACTGGAAAATATTAAGATAGAACCAAACACCCTAATACTGGGTGATTTTAACTACCCTGCCATTAACTGGGAAAACTACTCATGTCCCAACACCTTTGCGCAACGGTTCTTGGAATTCATAAATTCCAATGCCCTGGATCAACTAATCCATAGTCCCACCAGGGGCTCAAATATCCTAGACCTGGTCATTACCAACATGGAAAATCAATGCTCCATACCTATGGTCACCCCCTCGTTAGTCAGGTCTGACCATAAGCTAATCACCCTTAACATCCACATCCCACCCCCACCCCCCAGTAAAGAAACCACCATAAAAAACTTCTCCAAAGCCAACTTCATGCTACTCAAGTCAGAAGTGACAAACTTCATAACACCCATGCAGACGGGAACTGAAAGTTCAATTGCTGAATCCTACACTAAGGCACTGTACGAGCACATCCACTCATGCATGAATCGTGCCATCCCAAATAGAACCAAAATGCTCTCATCCAAAAAAAGGAAGCCAATCTGGTGGTCCCCTGCCATAAACAAACTTTACAACAAAAGGAAGAAACTTTTGCAGAAAAGAGGAAAATCCCAGGATGCAAAAACTCCTTACTAGCCTCAGTAAGAAACTGAGATGCCTCATAAAATCCTCCAAAGCTAGTTACGAAAATAAAATTGCCAAAGATTCCAAAGACAACCACAAAGCATTCTATAACTATGTCAAGAATCTAAATGGCAATGCTCAGATCTGCTCTGAGCTAAAACAGAATGGCATTAAATATACTGATCCAAAGGATATTGCCAATATCCTGGCAGATCGATTCAGTGCCAACTTCACCCCTCTCACCGCATAAATGGCCCATCTCAATACCGGAAGATTGCCAAATTCCAGTAATAACGGCCACACAGGTACAAAACGCACTCTGTAAAGCCAAGAATACAGCATCCATGGGACCAGATGACATCCCGGGCTGTGTACTACATGAACTACAATATGAACTGGCACCTCACCTAAGTGTCATGTTTAATCATAGCCTCACCTCAGGTTTTGTGCCCACTGAGTGGCGCAGAGCTACAGTTATCCCAATCCACAAGGGGGGATCCACCTTGGATCCTGGAAACTACCGTCCCGTCAGTCTGACAAGCCTTATCTGCAAGGCCATGGAGCGTATTATCATGAAACTTATAAATAAAGACATTGGCAACCTTCAAACACTGGACCCCACCCAGTTTGGGTTTGTGAAGGGCCGATCTTGTCTCCTGAACCTGATTTACTTCTTTGAATCAGTCTCCAGAGCCATGGACAAGGGTAAGGTGGTCCACACAGCCTATCTAGACCTTGCCAAGGCCTTTGATACCATCCCCCACTCTGGAATCATAGATAAACTTACTAAGTTGGGCATTAATCCCTATGTCACCCAATGGGTTGCTAAATGGCTTACTGATAGAACCCACACTGTAAAAGTAGCCGACTCAAAATCCAGCTCCAGACAAGTGACAAGTGGAGTACCTCAGGGTTCAGTCCTGGGGCCGCTCTTGTTTGGCATCTACTTCTCTGAAGTACAGGTCAACACTAAGGGACTCTGGCTAACAAAGTTTGCAGATGACTGCAAACTGGGAGCCATTATTGAATCCCCAAATGATGTGGATACTCTACAAAAGGGCCTTACAGAAACAGATGCTTGGTGCCAGAGCCATGGGCTCAAGCTCAATGCCAAGAAATGTATTGTTATCCCCTTTGGGAAAAACATGTATCCATGAATTACCATATAGGTGGCAGTACACTAAACACAGAAAGTGTGATAAGAGACTTAGGGACACAGGTGGACAGTGGTCTCACCTTCGATAACCACATCGCCACAACAGTCAGGAAATCCTTCTATGTGGCACACCTCATCACAAAGGGCTTTTCATCCAGAAAAAAGGAGGTCATTATCCCACTGTACTCATCCCTCATTAGACCCATTATAGAATACAACGCCCCATTTGGTATGTACCTCTCAAGACATCTGCAACAACTGGAAAGGCCTCAGAAATACCTCACTAAAAGAATCACAGGCCTAAAACAGATGCCCTACACTGACCACCTTAAAAAACTCCAGCTATACTCTGTCACATATCGTCTACTCAGAGGTGATCTCTGCTTAACATACAAGGCCATGTCAAACCCAGAGCTGTTGGACATGCTACACTTAAAGAAATCCCAATACCTCAGAGCTACACGCTCCAGGGATCTAAACCTTGTCATCACAATAAACAAAACATGCTGGAGGGATAGGTTTCTGACCCAGAGACTCCCCAGACTCTGGAATAGATTGCCCATACATGTCAAGCAGAGTGCCTCTTTGGACCTCTTCAAGAGGAACCTTGACGATTGGATGGGAGAAAGGAAATTCACCCCAGGGATCACATCAGTCGCCCTGCTAGACAGGGGTCCAGGAAAGTAAATAATGTGGGAAGAAATAGCCAGGGAATTGTTATGGCTAGGCTTGTATAGGCCCTAGGGCTGATAGCCTAGTACCAACCTATGAACCTATGAACCTATGAACACACAGCCACGGATCGAATCCTGCCAGTGGTAGTAGTCTGCATACAGAATCATACCCCACAACTGTACAGATATGTCCAGAATGTCTATTAAAGTGGCCTATATCTGTTGCCTATCAACCTGTCCCTCTGGGAAATCAGCGGGATGATCCCAGACGTATAGGCAGCAAACAGGAAATACAACTGATTGACACACATCTAAGAGAACAAAGCTGGCACACTGGCAACTCCCCACTCCCTAATGTAACTAATAAGTCACCCACATATGTCCCATTTACACCCCAACTTGTCAAGCTGTGGTCAGAGTTTTTACAGTAACAGAGTGAGATGTATGTGCATAATAGTAATGTGGAATCTGGTACTGTGTGTGGGAATGTTCAGGTAGTGCTAATAAACATTCCTCCCACAGGTCTGTCAGATACCAACACTGTGCTCAAAAATACAAGAATTGTCAGTGATGTGGCTGGAGGCACATACACAGGGATAATATTGACATGTTGCTGTGATAGCCTCATACATTTACTGTTGTAACAGGGTTTGTTTCACCATATGTCCTATGAGGGATATGAAGTCAGTAACTCTCATGGCTGTCACCATCTACAGACTGTAATCCTCATACTACCTTCTACAGTTCAAAGATAGGTGCTCTGTGGGTAACACCTGAAACAAATGGCACCACACACTGGCCAGTCGACAGATAGCCCTACAGATGGGTGTTCCCTCATTAACATAGCACTGACATGGTAGGTATGCAAACATGTAGGACAGTCATATCCACACACACCCTTTTAAACCAACATTACTCCAAATGCAGTATAGCAGCACTTATAGCCTGTAGTCAGATCAGGCACATCCCCCTTTTGTGTGTTGGCCTGTTTCCACAGTGTGTGTTGTTAGAGGTAAACCCCAATCCATCTGAGATTTTGCCAAACAGATCGAGTTCCTGCTCACAGTGAATGAAAGGCCCACCACCAACATGATGTTCCTAGATACTGGTGTGTGTTTCCATGCAATTGGCTATGGGAAAGTTACCACAGCTGTTCCACATGTAATCAGCTATGAGGGCTGAAATTCATGCAGAGACCATCAGCTGATCCTGAGCATCACTTAAAATACACATGCTGCTACATAAGCAAAGCAGGTGTAAGTCTCCACATCCACCAGAGAGGGAGTAAGAGAGGCAGACAGAGGCAAAGAAAAGCCAGGGAGGGGTGGAAGAATAAAACACATGCATGTTTGTGTCACACATCTACCAGTACAGGGTATCAAACCCCCAATGACTATGCAGTGCTATCACATGTTCATGCAGTTATTGGGTGCGCCACATAGGTTACATGTTGGGGAATCCCTCAGATCATATATGGGATGGTGAGTGACATCTGCAACAGGGATAGGGTAGCTATGTGGTAGGTGCAGTAGACATGCCTGCCCACATGAACAGGTGTCAGTGTCAACACAGCCACTCTCTCACAGGGATGCACACACATTGCCACACTTGGCAGGGCCAAGAATACAACTCATCATTAGTGGGATTGCCACAGCACAGTACTGTGCAGGTATCACATGCACCACAGGGGTCATATGGAGATTATATGTGCAAAGGGTATGTGGAGGTGTCTGACATCAGACAGCATGCTTCAGTATGCCAATGGGAGTTGTAGTGAGTGTGAATGTGGTCATAAACATCATACACCACACACACAGACATGGGTGCCAGTACTGACATGCATGTGTGCACTGCTGTATGGGTGTGTTGTGGTTGATGGTGCCAGATGACGATACAAGGCTAGGTGATTGGTATACCTTGGCATCAGGCCAGATGACAATGGTCTGCATTGTGGCTCAGGGGTGTAGTGTCTGGAGTTGCCCATACAGGTGAGTATTGTATTCACCAGCCAGTCACCTGGGTGGCTATTGCATGTGGCCACCGCTGTGCATTACTTGCCATGTATGTGTTCCTTAGGCCATGATATGGGCAGTGTCTGGGATGTACACACCTCCCCCATGCATGTACAGTTACATGTTGAACTGTATCTGGGGTGTCTGGCCCATGTTGTGTACACAGATTGTTATCATCAGATGTGCCAGTCCTGGCTTCATGTGATGTGAACTGTTCATGGACAGCATGTTAGCCCTGCACCTACATTGATAGCATGATACTGGTATTCCCTGGTGTCAGTTGTCTCTGTCCATACATAGCTTGTGTTGCAGGCATGTTATGCCCTTTGTGCGTCACATTCGATGGCACCACAGGTGTTGCAGGTGTCCAGTGGGGAACATGGGGGAGGTGCACTGTCAGCATGTACATGCCTATTGGACTATGAAAAGGCTCCCATGCCCTCTGAAGCCCACTGCAATCACACCATGGTTATTATTGGGGGCAATATGCAGGGTACTACCAACATAGTGGCTGTTGTCAAGGCAAGTTGTGTGTGTGTGTGTGTGTGTGTGTGTGTGTGTGTGTGTGTGTGTGTGTGTGTGTGTGTGTATGAGACATGGGTTGAGGGTGTACCCTGGGTAATACAAGAGTTGGTAACATTGTTCAGCTGGCATTGATGTCACATTTAGGGGTATGGATTTGCACACCAGCCTCTTAGGTATTTCACATCTGTTATCCCTGTAAGATGAATATTGTGATATATACTTGGGCCACCATATAAGAAGTTTGCAAAACCCACTCCACATTAAGTGCAGTTGTTACACACTCACAACCACCACCACACAGGATACGAATAACAAACACAGGCGTGCACACACACACACACACACACACACACACACACACACACACACACACACACACACACACACACACACATATACATGTATGGGATTAGAACTCCTACCTAACTACTATATTACACTGTAGCACTATGCCATTGTAGGACGCGCCATGGAGATTACTAGAGTGCCCCTTCCCCAAACGTGTATTTCACAGTGAATAACATCAGCAGGATTGCCAAAGTAGGGTATTTGAATTGTAGGGAGTGTGACTACCCTAAAAAGCATTGCTCTCTACACAACCAGAGTTTGGCAGACACACACACACACACACACACACACACACACACACACACACACACACACGCACACACGCACACACGCACACACACACACACACACACACACACACACACACACACACACACACAGATGCCATGTCTGGGATTAGAACTCCTACCTAAATATTTTATCACACTACAGCAGTACACAGTTTTGGCACGTGCTACAGAGATTACTGGCTAAAACCTTCCTAGAGGTGTATTTCTAGGTGGATGACATCAGCAGCCTGGCAAAAGTAGATCATTTGAATTGTAGGGAGTGTGACTACCCTAAAAAGCATTGCTCTCTACACAGACAGACTCAGGCAGACACACACATGCACACAGTTGCCACTTCTGGGATTAGAACTCCTACCTATTTTATCACACTACAGCAGTACACAGTTATGTCACATGCTATGGAAATTACAGGGCCACAACCTTCCCATAGGTGTATTTCTAGGTGGATGACATCAGCAGCCTGGCCAAAGTAGAGCATTTGAATTGTAGGGAGTGTAACTACTCAGACAGACAAACACACCCCCACACACATACACACACACACACACACACACACACACACACACACACACACACACACACACACAGATGCCATGTCTGGGATTAGAACTCCTACCTATTTTATCACACTGCAGCAGTACGCAGTTATAGGATGCGCCACAGAGATTACTCCCAAAGGTGTATTTCACAGTGGATAACCTCAGCAGGCTTGTCATAATTGGGCTATGGGGAGGGCAGTGTGTGTGCATGTGCCATAACCCATTCATCTAGAGGTTGACACCCCACATGCGTGTTCACAGAGGCTCATATTTCACAGGCATGTGTATACAGCTGCTAGATGACTATGTCCTTGTGCAGTCATGTTGCACAGCTAACACATGCACCACATAGTCTGTAATGCTGACAGATACCAGTGGCTAGTGTCTACAGTGAGTGACATCTGAACCTCATGTGGTTGTGGCCCTTTGGTTGTGTGCTGGGTGGGACATACCTGGATGGCTTCTTGTCACAGTCACCCTCTTCCACACATCTATGTATGTCTACCTTTGGCTTATTATAATGTGTTGTCCTTAGATATATGTCTGTATTCCTATCCACTGTCTTCACTAGCATCTGCGACTGCCAGATATGTCTGATTCACTGGTATTTGCAGACATGGCCTTCATGTGTAAGTGCATGAGCATGCCCAGTATGACCTTTCAGTATGTTGTTGACTGACATTGTCTTCATTTCTCTAAGTGTATGAGCATGCCGAGTATGCCCATCTGTATTGAATGTCTGGATTGAGTCCTGGTAGTTTGCACTGCAGTGCTGACCTTTGTGCTGTACACCTACAGGTAGCCTACTGTTTCTGCAGGGTATCCATCGATCATTTAGCATTGACTGTTACTACAATAACTACATAGGATCGGGGGGGCACACCTGACTATTTTTACATTTCTACACAGGATTGGGGGGGGTGGCACACCTGACTGTTACTACATTTCTACATAGGTTGGGGGTACACCTGACTATTTCTACATTTCTACACAGGATTGGGGGGGGCAAACCTGACTGTTACTACATTTCTACATAGGATGGGGGGCACACCTGACTATTTCTACATTTCTACACAGGACTGGGGGGGCACAGCTGAGTGGTATTACATTACTACGTAGCATGGGGGGGGTACACCTGATACTTGCACACATTTGCTATGACTGTACTGGTATGTCAGGTACTCCATTTAAATCTGTATTCTTACCTATCATGCTGACTAGAGGCATAGCAGTATACTACAGATCTTAACTTTGATTTACCTACATATTAGTTTCTGACTTCCTACCCTTCAGAGCTAACATCCCACTGCCTGACCTGCTGTAGTCTGTGTAGGCCTGGGGGGGGGGGTTACCCATAGGCATCATTCAGAGGCCATAGCACAGCCATTGTTTGTGTTTGTCTACGCCTGTCCTGCTGGCTGTGACTGTTGTTGAGTATGTGAACCCCCCTGACTGGCATGTGTGAGTCACTTACCTTGTGGGTGTCTCAGTATTGAGGGTGGTGCTGCAGGGCTGCCTATGTCAAATGTACATAGTGCACTGCTTACACATGGTTGAGCACAGGTAGTGTCATGTTTGGCATCCCTTTTACTGTATGTGTGAGTCAGAGAGAGGTGTTTTTCCCTGGGTCCTTCCTGTGTCAGTGTATGTGCTACTTATTGCCTGTTTGCCAAGGCCAGGGCATACTGGGCATGCCTC
This sequence comes from Protopterus annectens, assembly GCF_019279795.1. Classification (NCBI taxonomy): domain Eukaryota; kingdom Metazoa; phylum Chordata; order Ceratodontiformes; family Protopteridae; genus Protopterus; species Protopterus annectens. Next base: position 649,444,829 of record NC_056751.1, on the reverse strand, counting down.
CTTCTGCCTACTGTGGCAGGCTCAGGTTGTTCCACCTTCAAGTCACTCTGTGCCTGTGCAGGCATTGGCAATGGTGGGGGGCTGTGTGGCCCTGCCCTGTGCTGTTCCTGCTGCAGCTGTTTTTGCAGGATCATGTTGTGTAGCTTGGCAAATACGAGGACAATTTGGGTACATGTAGCTGGTGAGTATTGTAAGGCTCCATCGGCTGTGTCCGGGCACTGGAACTGTGACTTGAGCATCCCAAACACGCACTGTATTATAATTCTGGTCTATGTGTGTGCCTCATTATGGAGTTCTTGTTCGGGTGTGTGTGCATTTCTGATGGGTGTCATCAGCCACGGCTCCAGTTCGTATCCAGCATCCCCCATTAGGTGACCGTGAGGGATGTCCCCATTGGCAAATCTCTGGTACAGCTGCATCAGATGCCAGATGTGGGAATCGTGATAGCTTCCAGAGCAGCCAGCACACACATTCATTATTATGCCCTGGACATCACACACGCCCTGGCAGTTGATGGAGGTGAAGCCCTTGCGGTTGATGTAGACCCTACCCCACTCACCGGGTGGTGCTTTGATTCATATCTGTGTGCAGTCTATAGCACCCACTATCTCAGGGTATTCTGCTATTTGGTGGAACAGTTGCATATTGCTGTCCAATGCCTCACGGGTGTTGGGGAAATATACGTGCTCACCGACATGTGCTGACATGGCATCCAGGAACTGGTGGAGTACCCTGGATGCTGATGCCTGTGAGATCCCCATCATATTCCCAGTTGGCCTTTGGAAGGTACCTGTAGCTAGTATTCTTAGGCCTACACATACCTTGGTATCCACTGGGATGGGTTCCCCTCTGTTAGTTCTGTGTGTCAGGCGTGGCAGGCACAGCTCAACAATTTGCTGTAGGAGGTCCCTGTCCACCCTATAGCGCTCCACTCTCTCCAGCTCATGTAGCCCCTGGTAGGTTACCCTGGGTCTGTACACTCTTCTCCTTCTCCTTACTGTGAGTTGGTCAACAGCATTCACATCCTCACCACCCTCAGCCTCTTCCACAGGTTTTTGTATGATAGCTATTGCAGCCCCTATCATTTTGCTGTTGTGTGCGTTAAAAGTTCCCCTCTTGTTTACACTGGTGGTGTATAATGTGAGAAAAACCAGAGGGGATGGTGTTTGTATAGTTTATAGTAGTGTTCTCGACTGGGCTGGTCTGCTGCCTGTGTAATTGGCTGATTCTGATACATTTCAACTGCCAGCTATGCTAATTCACCTAGATTACCTTCCTACTTTTCTTTTCCCTTCCCATTGATTTCCTGTTTAAGCCCAGGGGCACGCCGCACAAACACAGTGCTCAAATGTGCGCAGAGCTGCTATTTCCTGGTTTAACTTTTTTTAAACCTTTAAAACCAGATGCACTGCGCTCACACCCGCTTAAGCAATGTGCAGAGGGCTAGGCAGAGTCAGACACACACCCTTGCTTAGCTGAGCTTAGCTAGGAGAAAACCTGAGCCACAGGGCTCCAATCCACTTACAGTGTGCCTGACACCCCCCCATGATGTCAGCTAACTCCTAGACTTGCACCAAGCTATTCCTACTCTTACACTGTTGGGACCTGACTAGCAGACTAGCATGCTGAGGGGAATCTGGGATTCACTATCATTCCCCTTATTTACATAGGATTGCCTGCTAATGCATAGTTACTTGTCTCACACTGAGCCTCCCCCTTAGCAACCACTACTCACCGGCCATGTTGTCTTCTGCCTGCCATTGACTTGCATGGCAGAATAGTGAATTTAGTTAGAATGCTTATTTTAGGTTTATTTTATTATTTTCCCACCGATCCCATTTACGTGCCACTGCCTACGCTTAAACAGTCGAGATTGGCTAAAAAAAATAAAAGTTGGATTTTTTTGTTTTTTATGTTGTTTGCAATGCCAATGGCCTTATACTTGGTCATTGGCATGCTTCCTAACTGATATGCTGCCTTTATTTGGAGCTGTCACAGCTCTGTATTGGAGTTTGCAGAAATGTACTCGGTTATTGAGTACATTTCTGCTGATTGCACTAGCCCTGCAATGGCTGGTTGCAAGCTTCCTGGATCGCAAATTCACCTCATTTGCATGGATTTCTCCTGCAAATGGGGTGATTTGCATACAGGGACTTAGTCCATGCAGGACTAGTGCAGGACCACTCATGCACACCCATGCAGGCTGTTTCTGGATCACATGGCAGACATATTGCCTGCTGGAGTTCCTGCACTAATCCTGCACAGTATGCAAGGCATAGAGAATCTGGGGGCATGTTTTCTTTGTTTCTCTGTAATGTTTATTATATCCTGCTTCATGTATGTCCGTACTGCCTCATTATATAAATGTTAGAGCAATTGCATGTCTGGAGTTGTCTCCCAAGACCTTTGCTGAAAATAGTCTTTAAGATAGTGAGTTTTCCACGTCCTTATTCTGACTTCCTTGTTGATCTATTAAAGAGCCCAATATTTCAGATAGTCTAAAACAGTTATTGTACGGTGTCTGTTTTTATCTGTACATGGTTCATTTTAAGGCATGGTCTTGGACAGAAAAAGTAATTTGAGTTTGCTCTTTTTAGGACATCAAATGCTGTGAAGTGCTGATAGAATTAATTTTTCTTCATGTATCAATACATATTTCTTCCGGAGAGCTTTTATGTCTATTTTGGTGCTCCAGGATTCCTAAAATTTAAAAAAAGTTCTAAGTATCCTTTTTTCAGAGGATAAT